>NC_044978.1:108542515-108846653 GCF_008728515.1 Papio anubis
GTAAGACAAATTGGAGAAATTTTCTAAAATAAAGTATTACATTACAAACAAGCAATTGGGTCTAAACTTCAAATAAATAAATTAGTTTCTATTAAGTTTAAAAATTAAAGAAGTTACTAACTTGCTGTGTACCTCATAGATTAAATTTGAAAGAATTATAAAAATATATTAGAGTTCAATGTCTTTTCATATTTCCACTGAGGAGATAACATTAAAAAATCAAGAGTTCACATTTTTCTTTATGTCAAAAATGAATAAATTTTGAAGTAAGCAAAACACTTACTTTTAATAAGTCCAAAATATACAATTTAACAGTTTTTTATATTTAGTTGCTCTCATCTGAATTTAGCAAAGTCCTGAGTTTTTTAACCTGCCCATTGATTGAAAGACCTATATTCCTAGTGAGAAGAACTGAAGTTTCCGTCCTCTCTGCGACATTTTTCATGATTGCTTCTAGTTGAAATCCAGAGATTTTTGTTAGCTTGTTCCAATCTATTGTTAGCTAAATATAACCTAATGTACATATGTCTGTGTGTGTTTTCTTTCCTTTTAATTAGGTAACCACACACTTGTCAGTGACCTGAATGGTAATGTCATGTTTTAAAATCATGTGTTCTATTACGAATGTTTACATAAATAAAAACAATGCTTTGATTAAATTGCATTTCTCTTGATTATTAATTTAATTAGAGAATAATGAGTTTTCTTGGCAATTTATAATTTTGGGTAGTATCACTATTTAGTAGAAAGAAATGATTCTGAATTTCCTGTTGTAATACAGTATTTTCAGTGTCTAGGGAATAAGTATTATTCATTATTTAGATTCACTTTATTAACTTGCTCTTTAAATTGTCTTCATATTTTGTGAAGTTAAATAAAATAATTTTAAATATTGGTATTCTTCAGTAGTTTATGTGTAGTTGTAATTAATATGAGCATTTTTTTTTTTTTTTTTTTTGAGATGGAGTTTTGGACTTGTCACTCAGGCTGGAGTGCAATGGCCTGATCTCAGCTCACTGCAACCTCTACCTCTCAGGTTCAAGCGATTCTCCTGCCTCAGCCTCCCAAGTATCTGGGATTACAAGTGTTCACCACCATGCCTGGCTAATTTTGTATTTTTAATAGAGATAGAGTTTCACCATGTTGGCTAAGCTGGTCTCAAACTCCTGATCTCAGGTGATCCACCTGCCACAGCCTACCAAAGTGCTGGGATTACAGGGATGAGGCACTGTACCCAGCCCAATATGGGCATTTTATGCACATTCCATCCATTTTTAAGAACAAAGAACTACACTCTTCTGGTATTCTCCATTCATGTAGGCATCCTGTGAAATTCAGAGAGTTTTTTTTCTTATATTTCCACTATAGATTTGCATGGCAATTAATTTTGAAAAAAAAAATGATAACAAAATTGTAGAGGCAATTACATTGACCTCAATGTTTTTTTCCCAGTTTATTATATTATCTAATAGTTATACCATTTAAAGAAAATAAAATATAAAGTTTATTATACTTCATAACAACATTTAACAAAATATCAAAGTAATCCCTTGTATAATTTTTCTACGTACAAATATTAAAATTTTAAAAATATCAATATAGGAAACTTATGGTTTCATCTCTGACATTTAAATAGCTTAAAAGTCAAGATTGAAATACAATGACACAAAAAACTGGACAAACAATATCAGTGATTTTTCTTGGACCCATCAGAGGGTCCAAGATTGGAGGACAAACTGCCACTCTGAAATCTGATCAGATAGTCATATTCAGAGAGACACAGATGAGATATGTTGACCTTGAGAATAATCAACTGGAGCCATAAAACTGGTGGAAATAATTCAGCAGTAAATTTGTTGAATTACTGGCAGCTAAGTGGGAATTAGCATGACAGTGAGTAACTCCTGAGGGTAAGCAGTGAAAGTATAAGGAGGCCCCTACACTTTCATAGGCTTTACCTTGAGAAAAACCATCAGATTCTCAGAGATGGTAAGATCTCTGTAGTAAGTCTGGCAGTAAAGAGGGAAAATAATCATTACGAAATACACCTAGAGTATATTATTTTAATAGACCTGTTTTCCTATTTTAAAAGGTATTAACTAGAGTCTTGTCTCAGCTGAAGAAAGGGAGTTTCTCCCTCTCCTGTCTTTTCTAGTCTCTTATCTCCTCTAAGGGGTAGCTGAGGGGACACAGTAAACAATGATAAGGTTTAAAAAATTAATTGAAAACACGTCAGTCAGGGGACAAAGTAAGTCTGTATGGGGGGAAATTAGGCTATACTACAGGAGAAACACTGAAGGTCAAAGCCCTTTGATACAGGCTAATTTAAACAATTAGATACGATTTGAAGATTATAAACTACTTGCCTTCATACACCACTTGTATGAAGTGCTGTGCTATCACATCAAAAGTGCTCCAGAACAACTGCAGTGGATTACAGCTAAAAGGAAGTGGGGCACAGCTTTATTTCAAAAGGAGCACTTACAGATGCCCAAGGAGAAGATACAAAAGCAAACACACTAGAGAAATTTATAGCCTCTGGCTCCTATAGCTACACTAAAAAATAAATATATCACAACTGCTAGCCATAGAAATATTAATACTCACAACAAAAGCCTACTTAACTCAGTTTTTATACCCAGAACAAGAAGTCCAACTTTCAACAACCAAAAAATTATGAGACTTATCAAAAGGCAAAATAAATCAGCAAACATAAAAATACCTAAAAAACAAAAGGAAGCATCAAAATCCAGACTTAGATATGACACAGATGTTCAACTGATCAGACAGAGCATTTAAAATAACCATGATTAATATGCCAATGTGTCTACGGGAAAAATTATAAAATATCCACAAACAAATGGATGATCAAAACTGCAAGAAAGAATAAAAAAGAAATTCCACAATAAAAGTAAAGTTTTCTTATGGATTCACTAGTAGGTTGGGCATGGCCAAAGAAAGAATGAGTGGGCTTGAAAATAGATTAATAGACATTACCTAAGCTGAAATGAAACAGATAAAAAAATGAATGAAAGAATAGCATATTGGAGATCTGTTTAAGAATAGGTAAAAGCATAACATCTGCATAGTTGGAATACCAAAAAGAAGAGAAGAACAATGCAGAAGAAATATCAGAAATAATAATGACCAATAACTCTTCAAAATTAATAAGAGACATCAAACCAGAGATTAAGGAAATTAAAACAACACCAAGTAAGATAACAAATGTACACACACAAGCATACCTTTTACATATTGTTTTCCAACTTTAGAAAACCAATGACAGAGAAAAATTCAAAAGAAACTGGTAGCAGGAGGAAGTGCTATCACTTGGAAATAAGTCTAAGGATTATTGCCAACTTCTTGTCAAAAACTATGCAATTTAGAAGAGAATGGAGTAAACAATTTAAAGTGTTGAAAGAAAACCTCATAATTCAGTATCCACCTAAATTTTCCTTTAAGACAGAAGAGGATATGAAAACTTAATCAAACAAAAACAATAAATGCATCACCAGGCAATCCTCCCTCAAAGAAATATTAAAGTTTTCAAGCAGAAGGCAAGTAGTATATCAGAAAATTAGTTCTACAAAAAGAGAGAAAGAGGGTCTACAAGGAATAAATGAAAATAAAACATAATCTTTTATTTTCCTTATTCTTATTTGATCTAAAAGGTAATTATTTAAAAGCAATAAAATGAAGAAAATGAAGATATAGTTGGTTATTATAGCATCTAAATAAATAAAATGAAAGGTAACAGTTTTACAAGAGACAGAAGGAAGAATTCGGGACTATTTTTAAATAGAGTACCTGTACTATAGGTTCTGCTTTTTTTTTTTTTTTTTTTTAGACAGAGTCTCGCTCTGTCGCCCAGGCTGGAGTGCAGTGGCATGATCTCGGCTCACTGCGAGCTCTGCCTCCTGAGTTCATGCCATTCTCCTGCCTCACCCTCCTGAGCAACTGGGACTACAGGCACACACCATCACGCCCGGCTAATTTTTGTATTTTTAGTAGAGACGGGGTTTCACCATGCTAGTCAGGAGTATCTGTACTACAGAATCATCATACTCTTACTTGAAGGTATACATAAATTCGTTTATATGTGTATGTATATATATAAATATATATATGCATATACACTAAATATTTAAACTAATATTTAACTAAATATATATATTTAAACTAAGTCTTTAAGCTAAATATAGATAGATAGATAGATAGATAGATAGATAGATAGATAGATAGATGTATATAATTAGTAGGGCAACCACTACTCAGCAATCTTTCTAACTTATTCTAGGGAGCCAGAATGACCCTGATACAAAAAACAAAACAAACAAACAAGCAAACAAAAAAATAGGTATCAGGAGAAGAAAAATGACAGACCAATACATTTTATTAGCATAGACATAAAAATATTTAAAATAAATATAAAGTTTACATTCCATGACTAAATGATAGTCCACTCATGTAAAACTTAGTAATTTCAGCATTTGAAACAAATCAATGTAACCTACCGTATCAATAGACTAAAGATCAAACGTCATATGATCTTACGAATTGATTTATAAAAGCATTTAGCAAAATTTCACGCCCATTCAAGACAAAAATTCAGACTGTATGACTACTCTTTGACTTCCTGGAAAAGGTAATATTACACATAAGATGAACAGATCAGTGCTTGTTAGGGTTTGGTGCAGGTAGGGGGAACATACATACATGAAAGATAGGGCATTTTTTAGGGTGCTGTGAAATATTCAATATTATGCTGGTGGATATATATTATTATGCATTTGTCAAAAGCATAGAACTTCATGGCACAAATATTAAACCTTAATATAATCACATATATACACACACACCTATGTGTGTTGACACACACACATATATAAACTTAAAAGTAAATATTTTTAAAGTTTTCTTGTGTATATATATACACATATCTATATATACATATATACATACACACACACACATATATATATATTCTTTTTAGTAGAAAATTGATGCACCCCAAGAGACTGTGACAAAACAAAACTATAAGTCTATAAAATAGTCTTGCTGCAAAGGGGTGGGAAAATGTGCTGACCTCAGTAACTTTGAAAACAGTGGAATCTATAAAACAAAAGAAAAAAGAAACTGCACAACACAGTTTGTTTGATTTGTAAAAAAGTTGTGTGCATCTCTCCTCAATTCCCTGACTATTTCTCTATAAAAGTATCTTAAATTAGCCCGGGGCAGTGGCTCATACACGTAATCCCAGCACTTTGGGAGGCTGAGGAGGGCAGATCACGAGGTCAGTAGTTCTAGACCAGCCTGGCCAACATGATGAAGTCCCATCTCTACTAAAAATACAAAAATTAACTAGGGGTGGTGGTGCACGCCTGTAGCTACTTGGGAGGCTGAGGCAGGAGAATCGAAAGTACCTTAAATTTTATTTAGATTATTACTTTTTATATCATTATATAACTCATATGAGGATAACTGGGTGATTAATATTTTTATTTTTTATCTAAAATGGATGACTCATCATTTCTAGATGCTTTGTTTATAATGTATCTATCATTAATTCACCTAAACTTTTTTTTTAGCAGTGCAAATCCCCTCTGAATACATTAAATATGTTAGACAGACGTTTGTTTATCTTTCTCTACCCTTCCTCTTTTCCTTCCTTGCTTTCTTTCCCTTCTTTTCTATGTCTTCCTGTACAAATCCACTGCTGCTCTCAAGGATTTTTGCAATTCTGTCATATTGTCACTTTCTTTCATCATTATATCAGGAATTGTCTTTTCTTCATTTCAGGGTTAGTTTCACACTCCCTGTAATGCCTCTTCTTTGATGTGTTTCTTAGTTACGTAAAAACATATACTTTGGTAAATTCCTGAGAAAGAGTGTATGGGGGTTAAAAGATTTTGGAAACTTTTCATTATTTTTTATAATTAAGGAGATCTTTACTCTCTTTTAACTCTCAATCAATAATGTGTAAAAAATGATATCACTTTGCAGCATTTCTCCATTGTCTCTTACTTTCTAGAATTACAAGAACATATTTGATGTTATACAAAATTCTATATGTTTTCTCCTCACTTTTTGTATTACAGCACTATAGAAAAACAGAACAAAAAAGGTATAGATGTATTGAAAGAGATTTTTTTATGAGGCATGAACTTAACACAATTATGGAGTCTGAGAAGTTAAAAGGATAATTTCATAATATGAATATGGTATGAGCTAACCACATTGTATGATGTTTTGTCACAGTCATTTGAACTAGAGCAACTCCACCTTGAATAAGATCTGAGTAAAATGAGGCTGAGACCTACTGGGCTGCATTCTAATTCATAGGATTAATAGGAGGTCTGCACAAGATACAGGTCATAAAGATCTTGCTGATGAAACAGGCTGCAGTAAAGAAGCTGGCTAAAACCCATCAATTCATGCTAAGAGACACTCCCACCAACACAATGACAGTTTATATATGCCATGGCAAGGTCAGGAAGTTAAGCTATATGGTCTAAAAAGGGGAGGAACCCACAGTTCTAATAATTGCCTACCCTTTTCTTGGAAGATTCATGAATAGGCTGGGTGCAGTGGCTCATGCCTACAATCCCAGCACTCTGGGAGGCCGAAGAGGGTGCATCACCTGAGGTCAGGAGTTCGAGACCAGCCTAGCCAACATGGTGAAACCCTGTCTCTACTAAAAATACAAAAATTAGCCAGGCATGGTGGCACATGCCTGTAAGCCCAGCTACTCTGGAGGCTGAGGCAGGAGAATCGCTTTAACCAGGGAGGCAGAGGTTGTGGTGAGCTGAGATCACACCACTGCACTCCAGCCTGGGTGACAGAGCAAGATTCTGTCACACACGCACGCACACACACACACACACACACACAATAAAAAAAAGAAAAGAAAAGAAAAGAAAATTTATCATCCAACTTTTGTTTAGCATATAATCAGGAAATAACTATAAAAATGGGCAACTAGCAGCCCTGGTAGCTGTTCTGCCTTTGGAGTAGCCATTCTTTTATTCGGTTACTTTCTGAATAAACTTGCTTTCACTTTACTCTGTGGACTTGCCCCGAATTTTTTCTTGCTTGAGATCCAAAAACCCTCTCTTGGGGTCTGGTTTGAGACCCCTTTCTGTTAAAAGTTTTACTGCTCAATTAATTACACAGATTACAGATTTACTTATACAATATTCACTTTTTAAAGTAAATAAAAAATGTATATATTAATATTTAGTATTTAAATGTAATATTTAAAATAATTATAATATAATTATTTTATTTTTCTTCTTTAATATATTTTTGCAAAGTCAAGAACTTATAAATAAAAATAGATAAGACAAGTAATAAATTTTAAGTGGATATTAAAAAAACTAGGTGTTCAAATGACAAAAAAGTATTTTCTAGTTTATTTTATAATGTGGACTCATATTAACTTAAAAGTTACATATTTTATATCTTAAGCGTTCATGACTGTACTGTCAAGAAAAAAGTTAAGGATGGAGTAATCTTGTTTGCTCACTAAGTTTACAAATCATAACAAAAATATTAATGAAAGCTTAACACTAACTTTACAAACTACCCAATGCATAAGGTCAAGCATTCATGCGTGACTTGCTTTCATTTGGAGGCTATTTTAAACCTCAAGATCTTATTTTTTATTTACCCTATTTGAATCTGATACTTTGCATTTTCAGATAAATATTGCATACTATGATTTTATGCTTTCATTTGTAAATAATTCCTCTTTTCAATTTAAAAACAATTGGGCAAGATATCCAAATTCATAATTAGACACTTTGTGTGTGTGTGTATATATGTGTATATAGATATATACATACATATGTATCTCCAAATTTGTTAGTCATTATTTTTATAATATTTAATTTAGTAGTAATATTTAAAGAGATAAAAATATTTTAGAATTACCTAATCCATAGCATCTGAACTACGGAATATGAATAATGACCAAATTTTGTAACAACACCAATTTTATCTAACTTATTTTAATACTTTAACATATTTTTGAAGTTCCACAAAATAACATTGTGGAAAGAATATTCCAAATGCGCACTTTTTGTTTATAACTGTAGGTTTGTTCCTTTCGTATGTTAACAATTTAATTATGTGTCTTCTATGTCTAATTAATTACATATTACAAGTTGACTTTATAATCATTTATTTATAAAATAGCTGCAAAATAATAAGTTCCATAGCAATTTTATATTAATACATAGAAAGATATTTACACGGAGTGTTTGCTTTAAATACATTGAATGTTGTTGTGTATACTTCCATGGCTATATTTTTACACATTATTTTTCCCTAATGACATATTATAAATCTGTTGGTTAGTTGACCTTTTGTCACTTCCAAAATATTAAATTTTCTTTCAGCTTATGATTTACAATATGTCAGTATGAATTCCTTCTTGGAAATAATACTAGGCTAAATTCCTTGTTTAGTACTGCATTTTGTCAAGAAAGAGTTGAGTAAGACAAAAAAAGTTCCTATAAAATTTAGTAAGTATCATTTCAATTTTTTCCACAGAAAAATTTTACTGTAATATTGCAATCTTTTTCTAACCTAAATGAAAAAAAAAGTTTCCAAATAGTTACTTTTTAGATAATAATAATGATGATGATAATAATAATAATAATAATAATAATAGAAATTTAAGGGGCTTGAGAGTGATTGAATAGTCATCACTGTTACTTGTGGTTACTGTCTCCTGGTGTTGCTCTCTACTTTTACATCTGCTGCATATTAATTAGCCACTTGTTTCCTGGGTTTTTATCAAATTGAATGGAGGAGAATGGGATAGTTGCTTCCCTCCAAGAGTGGTAATGCTATCTATTAGCAAGATTAGAATCACACATAAATATATTATAACAATAAAGACAAAGAGATATCAGTAGAGACTTTACTGCCACCACAATTAGGTGTAGACACGCATTATCACATTGACTTGTTTTTAATTTCCTAACATTTCTTTAAGAGGAATTTAAGTGAGTATAATACACAAAACCTTTTTCAGGTGTGAAGCTAATAATTCAATGCAGTGGCAAATGGACTCTTTTCACATTTGATTGAATTTTTCTTAGGGATTTCTAAGTAAGTAATTAAAGTTACACCTAATTGCAAGAAATGCAGTTTGAATTATTGCCAATTTTTGATTGAGTAACTTTTTTTTTTTTTTTTTTTGACGGAATCTTTCTCTGTCGCCAGGCTAGAGTGCAGCGGCGCTATCTCGGCTCACTGCAACCTCTGCCAGCCAGGTTCAAGCGATTCTCTTGCCTCAGCCTCCCAAGTAGCTGGGACTACAGGCACGTGCCACCACACCCAGCTAATTTTTGTATTTTTAGTAGAGACGAGGTTTCACCATGTTGGCCAGGCTGGTCTCGATCTCTTGAGCTTGTGATCCAACCGCGTCAGCCTCCCAAAGTGCTGGGATTACAGGCGTGAGTCACAGCGCCCGGCTGAGTAACTCTTTTCAGAAGCACACAGGTGTTTGAATACCTATTAATTAACACTTAGCATCCTTTAATTTATATATTATTGTTAGTTCCTGCTTAGTTTTATCAAGCAATCTATTAAGGTAAGACCCCCTTTTTAAAAAAGATATGATAATTTCAAACACGTTAAATAAATTTTCCTGTTTTCCTTTACTCCAATAATAGATATCATTAGAGCATAACGAACTGCTTTGATCATTATAATGTATTCATCTCTTCTGTTTTGGCATTATGAAAATAAATATTTGAATTCTGTAGAATACATGTGATTAATGTCTTTGTTATTTTCACACAATGAGTTCATTATTTGTTCCATTCACTCTTTGTTCATGGAAATATAAAGGAATGATTCATATTGTGCTAAGATGTTAATAATATAATAATTTGATTTCTTTTAAAATATAAGAAATTTGGCTAAATTATTATTTGACGGTGGCAATACATTTCAGAACTAATATGGATAATATGCAAAAACAAAAAGTAAAAAAAATCTTAAAGATGCAAACATTTGTAATACTAAATTTTATAACCAGGATAATCAATGGAGGAAACATAAAATGTATACATTAGAGTTTTTTGTTTATATGGTATAATTTCGCTCACCAAGAATCCATTCATTATTTATTCAGTAATTGATGTATCTTTATACACTATAGTTAAAACAGGCACAATGGATAATACCAACTTCTATAGCACAAGTTAAATACAATGGAAATTAAAAGCTACAAACTTCTCTTATGTTCATTCTTACTCATGAAAGAAGATTCCTAAGATTACTTACATTTAAGAAGCATAGAAGCATCTGAGAAGAGTGAAGCCAGAGTTTTTATAAAATGTATGTTCTTAAGCAACATCATGGCCACTTTCCAAGTTTTATTTTACTCATTAATGAGTGTGTATGTGTATGTGTCTGTGTTTTATAAAATTGTATTAGGAGGGCAGGTTAATGTATCCAGCACCACAGCCAAGTTAGAATAAAGCTTCATTAAAACAAGGATCCCTCCTGTTGCTCTATCAGAGATACACACTCCTCCCTTCCCTCCTCCTTCCCTAATGCTGAACACTCTAATATAGTCTCGTCTTAAAAATTTAGTCTTTTTGAAAATATTGTATAAATCATATCATATGTGTATAGGGAAAATAAATCTCGGGACCCTAAAATCACTAAGCAGTGAGAAAAGTCAAACTGACAACTATGAAAGGCAAACCTGCTTCCCATTTTATTCCTAAACAAGATTGCTACAAAGGTAAGCTGTATACCTCCCTCACAATTTGCCCACAGGAAATTCCTTGTGGACAAAGGACAGACAGAAGTCAGAGTCATCCCTCTGAGGCTCACCTGAGACAAATGCATATATGATTACTTCCTCCGCCTATTGTTTATGTAAAAATGCAGATTCATGGAGCCAGACTAAATTGTGTATTCAGTGAAAGACTGATCAATAACTCAAAAGAATGCCACCTTTACTTTCTTATCTACTTTTAACCTGGAAACTCCAACTTTGAGTTGTCCCCGCCTTTCTAGACCGAAACAATGTACATGTTACACATATTGATTGATGTCTCATGTCTCCCTAAAATGTATAATAGCAAACTGTACCACTGACCATCCTGGGCACATGCCATCAGGACCTCCTGAAGCTGTGTCACAGGCACATTCTTAACCTTGGCAAAATAAACTATCTAAATTGACTGAGATCTGTCTCAGATATTTTGTGTTAACATATGAAACCATTTAGAATTGCCTTTTTTACTTGGTTTAAATCTTAGAGATTCATCCAAGTTTTATTTTACATCAATGGTTTGTTTAATTCCTGAGTAATATCGTCTGGTATCAGTGCAGTGCATTTTCTTTAGTCATTAACTCATTGAAGGACATCTGTGTTGGTTCCAGTTTTGAGTTATAAACATTCATATACAGGTGCTTATGTGACCAGGTCTTTCCCTTTTTCTGTGATAATATCAAAAGTTAAATTTGTAGATCTTATGGTAGTTTCATGTTGAGGTTTTTAAAAAGAGTCAAACTGTTTTGCAGAGTGCAGTACCATTTAATATTCCCACTGGCAATGCTTGAATGATCTATTCTCTTCCTATCCTCTCCAAGATTTAATGGTTTCACTATTCTTTTTTTTTTTTAAGCCATTCTGACAGTTGTGTAGTGTGTCAAATTACGCCTCAATTGACAGATGTAATGAACTTCCTGTGGTTCAAATGTTGAGAGTAATACCAAGGGACTGTGGCAAGGTGAGGGAGTAGCCACACTCTATGTGTCCTTGGCAAATGTTGCAAAATGTATTTTTCTCCAACCAAGTCAGAAACAGTTTCAGAAAACAATGTCAAAAACAATTACAGCTGGAAATTCTCCAACTAACCACCAACAGACTACCTGCAAACAGCCAATTAAGAGAGACTGGTGGTTTGGCGTTTAAAGATCTTCTAATCAAGACTCTATCACTTCCCTAACTCTCCCCCTCTTCTTTATGATCTCTAACTCTTCAACCTGCTCCTCCTCAGAGTACCCTTTCATTTTTACACCGAAGGCTTCTTGTCCTCAGTCTGCAATCTGAAGTTTGCTTTGGAAAATAAAGTTATTCTTTTGCTTCCACTGATTTCATTGATCTTTTATTAACAAATGGTATTGAAATGGGAGCATCCCCTGACCACCTCGCAAGATGTGCAATAGGGGTGTGGCTCATCTGTTTGGCCACTGTGTGCTCCAACCCTTTATGAGAGAAAGAGCATGCAGACAGACAGGTGCAGGAGACAAGGCAAGTGCTTTTGGGCTCGGGCTCCATGGTAGCATCTAGCCAGGGTGTCTGAGGTTCCCAGAGCCCCAGTGAGCATGCTACAGTGCTCTTTTAACTCTGCCACCCGCAGATGGCTTAAGCGTTAATCATTTCAGTGCCCTCTTGGGACCTGGGTTCTTGTCTGGTGTCCAGGAAAAATCAGATCACACAGACAAACTGAAGGATGGTAAACACAGGGAATTTTACTGCCAGATAGAGGTGGCTCTCATTTGGATGAATGGGGAGCTGAAAAGGGGATGGACTAAGATGATCTTCCCCTGGAGTTCCATCATCCCACAGCCATTGTTCCCTCTGACCATCCCCAGCTGAACTCCTCTTGATGTTCAGAAGCTCCTTCTCTGCCGCGCTGCTCTGCCACCCTTCTGTTCCTCTGCTCTTGTTTATCTGCCCATGGAGCCTGGGGTTTAGGGATTATATGGGTATAGGATAGAAGGGCGTGACAGGCCAAAAGGCAACATTTGGCACAAAAACAGGAATCCCTGTTCCCATCTAGCGCCCTGGATTGCCAGACTTGGGAATGGGACCTTTGCCAGGGAACCTCCCTCTTCTACCTAGTATTTCCCTGACTTCTCTCTGTACCAGCATTTCAGTTTGGTTTTAATTCACATTCCTTTAATGGTGAAGGATGTTATACATATTTCCATGTGCTTATTTGCCAATTGTGTATTCTCAGTGTAATATGCGTTTATATCTTTTTTCCATTTTTAACTGTAATGACTGTTTTTTCACTATTGAGTTTTGAAGTTCTTTATATATTGTATATATTAGTTCTTGTCAGATTTAGTAAATATTTTCTCTCAATTTTCACCTTGTCTTTTCATCTTACTTAGAGTATCTTTTGCAGAGCAAAAGTTGAAAGTTTTGATGAGGGTCAGCTCACCAATTTTTTTTATTTTGTGAATTATACGTTTCATGTCAAGTTTAACAACTTCTTTCCTAACTTTGACCCAAAGGTTATCTATTATTTCCTTTTTATAGTTTTGTATCTTACATTTAAGTCTGTGAACCATATTAAATTAATTTTTTGTGCAAGGTATAAAGTTTTTGCCAATGTTTATTTTCTGGCCTATAGATATCTAATGCTATAGCATTTTTAGTTGAAAGGCTACTCTTCAACCACTAATTATTTTGCACAGTGTCAAAAATCAGTTAGGCATGTTTGTATGAGTCTATTTTGGGGGATTTCCATTCTCTTTTATTGATATATTGTATCTTTCCCTCGTTAACACCACACAGTCTTAATTAATATAGCTATATAAATATAGTAATACTGATGAGTAGCGATTCTTTTAACTTTTAGTCTCCTTTTTCAAAATTGTAGCTATTGTAATGCTTTTATACTTCCATAATGTTACAGAATGTTTCTGTCTTCTCAAAATTCAGGTATTAAAGCCCTAATTTCAAATATGGTGGTATTTGAAGGTGGAGGTTTTAAGAGATTTTGAGGTTTAGATTAGGTCATGAGAGAGGAGCTCCAAGATGAGGTAGTCTCCTCATAAGAAGAAGAAAATAAATCAGAGCTCTTTCTTTCTCTGCCGTATGATTACACAGTGAGAGGGCAGCCATCTGCAAGCCAGGAAGAGAGCCTGCTCTATCTGAATGTATGTGTCTTTCCAAAATTCGTATGTTGGAACTTAAACCCCATGGTGATGGTATCAAAAGGTGGGGCTTTTGGGTGGTAATTAGGGCATAAGGGCCTAATTATTTGGTCATGAGGGCCTAATTATTTAATTTTTCATGGAATTAATAAAAAATGGAAAGAACTAACTAAGCCCTTTTGCCTTTCCTATTTCCATCATGTGAAGATGCAGTCATCATGTGTCATCTTGGAAGGAGAGAGTGAATCCTCACCAGACCCTGAATCTATTGATGCCTTGCTATTTGATATCCCAGCTTCCAGAGTGTCAGAAATAAACTTCTATTATTTATAAATTACCCAGTGTGTGGTATTTTGGATAGCAGCACAAATAGACTAAAACAGAAATTGCTACTGAGAAGTGGGGTGTTGCTATAACAAATACTGAAATATGTGAAGGTGGCCTGGGGTCTGGGTAAATGTCAACTATTAGAAGGTGGAACATAAAGCACTATTCTGGTGTGAGCTCGGAAGAAGAGGAGAGCTGCAGAGAGAAACTTAATCTTCTTAAAAATAGTGTAAATGATCTTGAACAGAATGTTAGTAGAAATATGGACAGTAAAGGCCATTCTGATGAGATTTTAGATAGAAATGGGAAATACATTACTGAAAACTGAGAGGAAAGTCATTGTGGTTATAGAGTGGCTGAATTTTGTTCTTGACCTAGAGCTTTGTGGAAGGTAGAAGTAAAAATTGATGAACTAGGATATTTGGCAGAAGAAATCTCTAAGTAGTGTTCAGGGTGCTTCATAGCCTTGCTTGATTTTTTTTTTTTTTTTTTTTTTTTTTTTTTTTTGGTAGTAAAACAAATTAAGACAGAAACAAACTACGGTGGAATTTGTAATCAAAGGGGAAATAGTAAAGATTTGGAAAATTTCCAGCCTGGTCAGATGATAAAGGATAAAACCCTGTGTTCAGGAGCAAATACCAAAGGTGTGGCCAATCAAATGTTTGGTGAGATTAGTATGGCTATCAGGAAGCCAGATGCTATTCATCAAGACAGTGGAAGAATAATTTTCAGATGGCAATTCCATCACAGACCCAGAGTGCCAGTAATTTGCGGGCAGAATCTATTCAAAGGAGGGCCTCAGGGTGTCCATGGAAACTTGGGGCTCACTGCCCCATACCACCTCAATCTTCTGCCCCCTTAATTCCCATGCATCACTACTTGGCTACCCCAGCTGTGGTCAAATGGTTCCAGCCTCAACTTGGGCCATTGTCCATCCAGAAGTCACAAATGGTAACCTTTGGCAGCATCTGCATGGTGTTAATTCAGCAGGTGCACAGAGTGTAAGAGCTGTGGAGGCATGATTACCTTAATCTAGATTTCAAAGGAAGCCTTGGAGAGCCTCAGGACCCAGAGAACTGACACAGAGACACAGTCACTGTAAAGACTCCATCCACAATAGGGAAATGTCCAGTGGAGGCATACAGTTTGGCTCACCAAAGAGAGTGCCCACTAGCACAATGACCAGCAGAGCCATGGGGTTAGGGCCACCCTAGACAACCCCTACTAGTGAGGGAGAAGAAAAGGAAAAATTAGTTAGGTAGACAGCTAAGGCTAGTCCTCAGAGAGGCAGCCTGCCCAAAAAATTACAGCTACAGGCAACTATAGAAGAGCCTGGGGAAAAGTCAGATTGCATCTGTGAGATAAGGATGCAAGGTCCAGCATAGAGGTCTTTTGTTCTTTGTGTGAGTAAAAGTCTCCCAGAAAAAAATTTTCTCCCCTTTTCAAGCATGTACAGGGTGGGCTCTGTGAGAACTTGCACAGGGAGGAGGTGGGGACTTCCCTAAAACAAATCCATAGTTATACAAACAAAAACCGCTTTGTGTGCCCACAACTAGTAGGTAAGGAGAATTATACAGACAACTTTACAGATAAGAGAAGTTACCCAAACAGCTACAGAGATGAAAGGAGTTTCCTATAAAAGCTTTTCAATTTGACTGTAAAAAATGGCAACCAACTCAGGCTCCCTTCTCTTTGGAGGAGAGCTTTTTTCTTTAGCTTATTAAACTTTTGCTCCAACCTCATCCTTTGCATCCACAATCCTTAATTTTCTTGGATGTGAGACAAAAAAGCTTGGATAACACTTTAGCCATTGTGGCCATTGACCCTGACCTGTTTCGCTAGAGCATACTTGATGAAGTCCTAGAGACAGAGTTGCCTCTGAGACACCAAAATAGTAGAGCCACCAGTGTTCAAAACCAGCCTGGGAGAGTCACAAGCACTTCAACCTCTGAAAGCTACTGTTCAGGTTATACTCAGTGAAGCCATGGAGGCAGGATCACCTAGGATCTCAGGGGCCCAAAACCTGTCTCAATGTGTCTGGAGGGTGAGACAGGGAGTCAAAGAAGATTTTTCTTCCACCTGAAGATTTAATGTTAGTTGCTTTGTTAGATTTTGGAGTTACTGGGGATCTATTACCCCTTTATTCTTTCCTGTTTCTCTGTTTTGGAATAGGGATGTCTATTCTATTCCTGTCCCCCCCCCCCCCGCCCCATCATATTTTGGAAGCACATAACTTTTTTGATTTCATAGACTCATAAATGGAGGGGAGAATTGCCTCAGGATGAATCATACCTTGAATCTCACCCATATCTGATTTAGATGATATTAAGATAAAACTTCATAATTAGCCTTTAAAGTTGATGCTGGAATGAGTAAATAAATTTGGGGATATTGGAATAGAATGAATGTATGCTGTATGTGAAACAGTCACAGATTTTATGGGCCAGGGAACAACATATGTGTTCCTCCAAAATTTCTATGTTGGAACATAAACCACAAAGTGATGCTATTAGTTGGGACCTTTGAGTGGTAATTGGGTCATAAATGGGATTAATGTTTTTATAAAGGGACTGGAGGGAACAAACAAGAACACTTTGCCCTTCTACCTTCCACCATATGAGCACACAGCAAACAGGTACCATCTTTGAAGGATAGAGTGAGCCCTCATTAAATATTTAATGTGCCTGTGCCTTGATCTTGGACTTCCCAGCCTCCAGAACTGGAGAAATAAATTTCTATTATTTGTAAATTACCCAGTTTCTGGTAACTTGTTATTACCATGAAGGAACCTAGTAGTGAATAAAAATGACTCTTGGGAGCAGAGATCTTTCTCATGTTTATTATCTTTTTTTTTTTTTTTTTTTTTTTTTTGAGACGGAGTCTCGCTCTGCCACCCAGGCTGGAGTGAGTGCAGTGGCCGGATCTCAGCTCACTGCAAGCTCCGCCTCCCGGGTTCACGCCATTCTCCTGCCTCAGCCTCCCGAGTAGCTGGGACTATAGGCGCCCGCCACCTCGCCCGGCTAGTTTTTTGTATTTTTTAGTAGAGACAGGGTTTAACTGTGTCAGCCAGGATGGTCTCGATCTCCTGACCTCGTGATCCGCCCGTCTCGGCCTCCCAAAGTGCTGGGATTACAGGCTTGAGCCACCGCGCCCGGCCTATTATCTTTTATTTATTGTTTTATTTTTATTTTTTCGAGACAGAGTCTCACTTTGTCACCCAGGTTGGAGTACAGTGGTATGATCTCAGCACACTGCAACCTCTGCCACCCAGGTTCAAACAATTCTCATGCTTCATCCTCCCACTAGTTGGAATTACAGGTGAGCACCACCACACCCAGCTATTTTTTTTGTTTGTTTTTGGAGAGATGGGATTTCACCATGTTGGCCAGGCTAGTCTCAAACTCCTGGCCTCAAATGATCTGCCCGCCTTGGCCTCCCAAATTGCTAGAATTACAGGTGTGAACCATGTGCCCAGCCATGTTTTTATCTTAGGCAGACAGTATTCAGTTTTTTATTATTACGATATTAGATGCAGGGTTTTTTAGAAGTTTCTTAACAAGTTAAGGATGTGCACCACTCTCTCTACTTTTCTGAGCATTTTTATCATAAATGTGTGTCAGATTTTGCTATTTTTTCTGTATCAATTGATATGATCATTTGTTTTTTCTTCTTAAGCCTGTTGATACTGTAGGTTACATAGATTTCCAAATATTAAAACACCTTTGAATATCTGCAATAAATTCCACTTGATGATGGTATACAATTCATTAAATAGATTGCTGGGTTTGATGTGCTGTTGTTAACTTGTTGAATTTTGAGTTTAAATTCATAGACAATATTAATTATTAGTGTTTTTAAAACTATATTTTCTAGTTTCAGTATCAGGGTAATTCTGATCTTATATAGAGTTTAAAAGTATTCTCTTCTTTTATATTTTTCTGGAAGATATATTGTAAAATTGGTGTTAATTAGTTTTAAGAAATCTATTAGATTATTGAGTGATTGGAGATTTTAAGCTATAAATTCAAATTCTTTAAGGTTAATAAGACTTCAGATTATGCATTTTATCTTCGTGTCACTTTGACTGTGATTATTGAGGAATGGATCTATATATTCTAAGCTGTTGAATTTATAAGTGCAAGGTTTTTTTCTAGTATTGTAATATTACCCTTTAATGGCTGAGGATCTCTATGATATACATTATCCACTTTCAGTTCTGATATTGGTGATTTGTTTCTTTACCCTTTTTATTTATTATTCTTTTGCCGAACATGTATCAATTTTATTGATCTTTTTGAGGAAACAAATTTATTTCACTGCTTTTCTCTGTTGTTTAACTGTTTCCAAATTCATTGATTTCAGTTCTTGTCTTTTTTATTTGTTTTTCCTGCTTGCTTTGAGAGCACTTTGCTCTCCTCATTTCTTGAGCTAGGCATTTTGATTATTTATGTTAGACATTTCTATTCTTAAGTGTTTTGTGTTATAAATTACCTTCTCAGCATAGTTCAGATGCATTGCTTATATGCTACATATTTTATTTAACTTTCATTCAGTTCTATGTGCTTTTATTTACTTAAAATATTCCTTTTGTCTCTTTTTATTAATACATGTTTTATATAATTTCCAAGTAATTTGAGACATTATTTTATCTTTCTGTAATTGATCACATCTGTTTGATTTTGTTATGGTCATAGAACATACTCTATGTGCACTCCATTATTTTAAATATGTTTATGTTTATTATACAGGCTATAATTTAGAACCTATTGGTTGATTGGATTCAGATAATGCTGTTGATTTTCTTTCTATCATGTCTATCAGTTGCTGAGAGAAGGACAATGATGCTCCCAATAATAACTGTGGAAAATCTATGCTCCTTTCAGTTTCATATATTTTGAGGCTCTGCTATTTGGAGCATATCTATTTAGAATTACTGTTTTTTGGTGAATTCACCCTTTTATAACAATGTAATGTCCATCTTTGCATCTAGTAATTTTACTTGCTCTTAGTCTACTTTATCTTGCATTATTATACCCATCCCTCCTTATATAAATTAATGTTTGCATGGTCAGTATTTTTCCATTATTTTACTTTCTTTATTATTATTACTATTACTATTATTATTATTATCATTTTGAGATAGAGTCTTGCTCTCCTAGACTGGAGCTTCATGGCATGATCTTGGCTCACTGCAACCTCCACCTCCCGAGTTCAAGCAATTTTCATTCCTCAGCCTCCCAACTAGCTAGGATTACAGGTGCACACCACCATGCCCAGCTAATTTTTGTGTTTTTAGTAGAGATGGGGTTTCTCCATGTTGGCCAGGCTGGTCTCAAACGCCTGACCTCAAGTGATCGACCAGCCATGGCCGCCCAAAGTGCTCGGATTGCAGGTGTGAGCCACTGTGCCTGGTCCCATTCTTTTACTTTCAAGTTACCTATGTCATTGAATTTGAAGTAAGTTTCTGGGAAATAGTTTTGTTGCTGGGTCATTTCGGAAAAAAAAAAAATTCTGCAGGTATTTGTTATTGGTATATTATAATATTTATATTTTAGCATTTTAGATAATTATTGGTAAGTCAGAGCTCAAGTCTGGCATTTTGTTTGTTTTCTCTATGTCCAGTAGATAGTGATAAGACACATATTTTAATATTCAGAGAATCACTAATCTTTATTAACTATATAACTTATATATATGTTATATAACTTATAACTATATATGTCTTAAAAAAATCATTAATAAAGATAAATTCTTAAAAATTTCCAGGTAGCTAACAGAAAGGCAATAAAAATTAAACAGAAGAATGAGGAAAATGTGATGCAATGTAATCAGCAAAGAGGGTTCGGCTGCTTGAACTTGTAGAATAAAGTCAAAATAACAAGAGTGAGGTGTGATAAAAGAGAGCAAACTTTGTTAAATGCTAGCAAGATTGGAGAATGGGTGGGATTCTTTCCAAAAATTATCACTTTCCAATGCACTTACTTCTTAAATCATGTGGAAGATTCATAAGACCCCATCATATATATATACGTATACACACACACACACATATAGGAATATATGAATTTTTAAGGAGAAGGGTTAGTAATGCAGGAAAGACAGCAGGGCTAAAAGGTGTGAGCACAGTATCAGGTGGTATGAACTGCTTTGACTGTTTGTCGTGAATTATTGTTCTATCTGGTGAAGCAGCTGGTGCCATCATGGCCTCAACCAGGTTACAAATCAATAGCAGTCAATTTTGCAGTCAGTCTCTAGCAGGGAGTGAGTCCTGGCCTTGGAGTAATCTTTTACTGGAGAGGAATTCCAGAGATGTCTGGTCGGTATCATGATTCTGCCCCTGAAGCTTCTAAGGAAATATATGACCAGATAAGTGAGCATGATGTGTGCTTAACAAGCATTAAAGTAAATAAATGTGCATAAGGCATGGGAGCATAAAGTGGGAAAGGCAAGGGAGTGAAGCACACACTCAGACTACATTTCAAGACAAAAGAAAACACATTTGTAGATTGTCTCAAAGCTACATCTTGAAACTGGGGTGAGAGGAGGAAAAATTTTTTAGGCTGTAAAACACTTTGTCGTTTATCTCATAGCTACATCTCAAAACTGGGGAGAAAGTAGGAAGGGGAAAAAACTATTTAAAATGTGGTTTGAAGCTAAACTGCTTGGTTAAAAAAATAATACTTTGGCTAGCCATAAGTAGAAAGCTGAAACTGGATCCTTTCCTTACTCCTTGTATGAAAATTAATTCAAGATGGATTAGAAACTTAAATGTTAGACCTAATACCATAAAAACCCTAGAAGAAAACCTAGGTAGTACCATTCATGATATAGGCATGGGCAAAGACTTCATGTCTAAAATATCAAAAGCAATGGCAACAAAAGCCAAAATTGACAAATGGGATATAATTAAACGAAAGAGCTTCTGCACAGCAAAAGAAACTACAATTAGAGTGAACAGGCAACCCTGGAATGGAAAAAAATTGCAATCTACTCATCTGACAAAGGAGCTAATATCCAGAACTCTAAAGAACTCAAACCAATTACAAGAAAAAAGTGAAACAACCTCATCAAAAAAGTGGGCAAAGGGAGATATGAACAGACGTTTTATAAAGAGACTATACAATAACACACATGGAAAAATGCTTGTCATCTGGCCATCAGAGAAATCTATCAAAACCACAGTGAGACACCATCTCACACCAGTTGAATGTAATCTATTTAAAGAGATCGAAACAACAGGTGCTGGAGAGGATGGGAAAATAAAGTGCTTACACTGTTGGTAGGATTGTAAGCTAGTTCAACCATTATGAGCTGTGATTCCTCAGGATCTAGAGACTAGAAATTCCATATGACCAGCCATCATTACTGGGTATATACCCAAGGATTATAAATCATGCTGCTAAAGATAAGCGTACATTATGTTTATTGTGGCACTATTCTAATAGCAAGACTTGGGACCGTATATGTCAGTGACCAGACTGGATTAAAATGTGGCACACATATGCACCATGGAATACTACGCAGCCATAAAAAGGATAGGTTTGTGTCGCTGGCGGGACATGGATGCAGCTGGAAACCATCATTCTTGGCAAACTATCGTAAAAACAGAAAACCAAACACCGCATGTCCTCACTCATAGGTGGGAACTGAACAATGAGCTAACTTGGGCTTGGGAAGGGGAACATCACACACTGGGGCCTATTATGGGGAGAAGGGAGAGGGGAGGGATTGCAATGGGAGTTATACCTGATGTAAATGACGAGTTGATGGTTGCTGACGAGTTGATGGGTGCAGCACACCAACATGGCACAAGTATACATATGTAACAAACCTGCACGTTATGCCCATGTACCCTAGAACTTAAAGTATAATAATAATAAAAAAGAAAAAAAGAAGACTATGATTCTGAGAAAATAAAAATAAAATAATAATAATAATAATAATACTTTACCTCTGTGGTCTTCCACAAAAAATATATCCCTTCATTCTAATCATGAGAAACACTTCAGACAAATCCTGACTAAATAACTTTCTACAAAATGCCTAACCAGTACTCCTCAAAACTATGAAGGTCTTTAAAGAATAAAAAGGAAAAGTCCAAAAAGATGTCATAACCAACAAAAGCCTAAGGTGATATGATGAGTAAATACAATGTGGTATCTCGGATGAGATCTTGGAACAGAAAAAGGCATCAAATAAGGAAATCTGAATAAATTATACACTTTACTCGATAATGATTTATGAATAAGATTTCATTAATTGCCAGGCATAGTGGCTCAAACCTGTGGTTGTGACACTTTTCGAGGCCCAGTCGGGCAGATTTCTTGAGCCCAGGAGTGTGAGACCAGCCTGTGCAACATGGTGAAAACCCATGTCTACAGAAATACAAAAATTAGCTGGACATGGTGGCACGCGCATGTGGTCCCAGCTACTTGGAATGCTGAGTTTAGAGAGTCATTTGAGCCTGAGAGATAGGAGCTGCAGTGACCGGAGACCGTACCGCTGCACTCCTGGCCACGTGACAGACTGAGTTCTTGTCTAAAAGAAAAAAGCAAAAGAATGCACTATTGTACCATAAAAATGTAAGATATTAATGCTTGGAGAAACTGGATGTTGGGTATATGGAATCCTTGTGTACTACCATAAAACTTTTTCTGTAAATATAAAAATGTTCCGAAAATAAACTTTAAATAAATTTTTAAAAAGTTTCTTTTGATTGTAATATGGAGAATGAATTACAGCCTGTATAGGGTGGAGACAGGAATTAGGATGCTGTTGCAGTAATTCATGTGCCAGATGATACGACCTTTCCCAGAAAAATGTCAATAAGGATGCAGGGCTGTTAAACATTTTCCAAAAATGTTTAGGAACTAGAGTAAAAATGACTAATTATTGACCAGGGTATAATAGCACAATGTCAAGGAGGCAAGGATTATATAAGTTTTGGTGACAGTAAATAGTGATAACATCATTGGATATATGAAATAGGAAGATAAATACTGGGAGAGGAACATGTAATGAGTTAAGTTTTAGACAGTTTCCTAGTTTTCATGTACAGATTTTTTATATATAAAATATATATATTATATATACGCATATATATGTATGTATATACATATATACCCATTTATATATATATGCACACATAAGACCCCATGATATATGTGTGCGTGTGTATATATATATATAAATGGGGTCTTACGAATCTTCCATATGATTTAAGAAGTAAGTGCATTCAAACATTTTTCTTAACATTAGGCAAATTAAGTTGAAAAACAAATTAGTGTACTTGACTAAGGTCTTTGGATTTGTAGTGTGTTTACACTAGATTTACCTCTGTCGTGAACACAGACTCAAACGATAAATAATTTTTCAAAACTCCTTTTCTCTGTTGAGATGCCTGGCATCAATTGTCTCCCCATTTAAATGTACATACATGGTTTCAATTTTTGAAACTTTCAGATAATAAAATAAAAATAATGCAAATAGGATATAATTTTTTACATTGAGTCTTTGAGACACTGTTGATATTTATTCTGGGCTTTATATAAATGATTAAAGTGAAAATAAAATGATTAAAGTGAAAATAATAAATGATTAAAGTGAAAATTGTCTTCCACCTTCCCTTTAGTTTAAGTTAGATAAATTCTGAACTGGAAATAAAACAAATACCTACCTCCAGTAATATAAGGATGCACACAGCTTGCTACAAAAAATTAACTTATATTTTAGAACCTTGTTTATTGGCACATAATATATGTACATATTTTGGGTGTATGTGTGATCATTTGATATATTCATATAATGTAATCAAGTTAAGGTAATTGAGGTATCTATCACCTTAAATATTTATGTCTTATAAATGCTTGTTATAAACAGCAAAATAGCTAATATTTCAATTCATTTTTTAAAATTGCCAAACACACACACATACACAGGCTTAAAAATCCAGCTAAACTAAAATGCAATATAAAATCTATTTTAGGAAGAAAATATCTTAAGAATATTATTAGAAGTCACAGACATAACATACATTTTTGTGACCCAAACAAAATGATCACAACCAAACATAAAATGATTTTACTGTAAATTAAATGACTATTGAATTAATCATTTGGATCTCAACTCATGCTAGATTACTTTTGTCATTAGATATCTCTTACACAGAATTAGTGAAAATATAAAAAGTGTTATGACTAGAGGAAAAAGTAAAACCTAAAGCAGATAATACTATTAAAGGCATGGCTCTCATGTCCTGAGGTTTAAACTATTTTGTTTTACAGTTTTAGTGAAATGTGCAATATCAACTGTGCAACATCAATAATTTCTATGTCATAAGTCTTAGACAATGGACCTGCAGATGTATTTCTTGATAACACATTTTTTTTTTTTCTTTAGGGAGTAATAAGTTCTGCTGTGAAGCTGTGTCAGCAAACTCTACAACTTTGATCTTCATAAGGTTATGCTTTGAAAATTAATGGGACAGCTACATATGAAATCAAAATCAATTTACTATTTTCCACAATGGAGAAAGAATGAATTATCCAATATAAAGTGTGGAGCACTATAACGGCTGCAATCTCATCTCACTATTCTTATGTTTTTTAATAAACTGTTCATGCTTTGTTCTTGTAGTTTATGACATCAAAAGGACTCTTCTGTAAAATTACAGCAATAAATTTCACCTTATGCCGGACAGATTTTACTTCTTTTCTGTCTATCTGTCATTCTGTTTTGCAAATAATCAAGACATGACAAAATTGATTAAAGATTTATCTTGCCTTCATGAAATAGAATAGCTGCCTTACTTAGCTGAAACATGGCAATGTAAAAGCAGAGCTAAGTTTAGACCAAGTTGCTACCATTTAACATCACTCAAAAGACAAGTGATATTCAGGTAAACCTGATACTGTTGCTTATTATCACTGAATATTTAATTTCTTGTAGTTCAAGTTAAAGTAGATTTCATTATTTACCACTGGCATTTGGCAAAAATTGTTAATAAGGTATAAAAAAATGCATTGTTTACTACCATCTACTGTCACATCTGTTTCACAAATAAATGGTTCTAAAAAGAATATGTATAGATTTAATACAGAACAGATACTTCTAGATATAATTTTAAATGTTAAACATTGACTTTTTTCCAAAATATTAAATATTTGAATTGTAAAATATTCCTATACATATTTAGGGCCTAGTTTTCTCTACTTCTTCCCTGTAACAATTCTTAGTGCTCTGCAAACCTCCCATTCTCATTTTAACTGTTCGCTACACACAAACACACACACACACACACAGAGCTCACTTCCTTCTCTTTTCATGCCTGCATATCTTATAACAGTTATGCTTACTGTCTTGTAAATTTCTGTCCTATTTCATATTGTAGAGTTCACCAACAAAAGAAAGATTTGATCAACATCTTTCACTCACCCGTCAGCCAGAATGGGTTACAATACCTGCTGTAAATGTAGGTGATATACAGAAACTTTTAAAGATAACATGCATTGTTGTACCTGATATGTCTTTTAACCAACCCTTTGTGTAACATAATGCTAAGATACAGAAGAGTAGTTTTCTGTAATTAACTCTGCCAAAGCAAGAAACTAAAAGCCACGGAGTAATGATACACAAGTAAGACAAGAACTGAATATGCTGTAAACACTCTCTTGTTAAGCAGACCTATTAAAAATATAAACAAGAAATTTTATATATTGGATAATTTTCCCCAGGATTTAAGAGAAGGCAATGCAGTTCTGAGACCTACCCTCTTTGCATTCTGTCTCTCCTATAGGAACACACCTGCCCCTAGGGCACTACCAAATGTTAGCTGTTCCTGAATATCTACCTATCATATTTCCTGGAGGTTAGGTATGGTCCTCCTTACTCTTCATTGCTACTTTCAAAACATTTCAGAGGTGAAAAGATAAGAGCTTAGGTAGGTAACAGTTAAGTGATTCATATTTTAAAACATAATAAACTTTCTAAATATTATTCATATTTAGAATAATATAGAGAGTAATAATTATAACTCTTAATAATATATAAAAGTAATAATGGAATAATTCAAATGTTATCCAATGCTATTTTGCCCTTTGCAAGAAATCTTGAACACAAAAATAGATAATCATAGCTTTAATCCGCTTTATAAAAATTCCCTGCAATGTCTGTGCTTGTCAACAAATTATCCTATTGAAAAATTCCAAAGAACTCTACTAGTATTCCTCAATGTTTTTAAGATTTCTTGTTGAAATTAACCATTATATAATATAGTGACAACTTATAAGTAATAAAAATGCTTAAATAACATGAATGCTTCAACAGAAATGCTATGAAATTTAAAACTATCTTTTTATGTCTAAATATTCAAAGGCCCTCAAATTAAGAACCAATTTAAAATTTGTAGTTCTCTTGAAGGCTTTATAGTAGCAGGAAGTTTTATAAAATGCAGAATGTGAATTGAAGATTCACGTGTCTGTAAAACTCATTATGGGAGTAGGCTCATAGTGTTCCACTAGAAAGCAGCACCTCCTTCTGTTTAAGTTCTAATTTGTGAGTAAGTAAATTCAATCTATTGCACAACTAATCCAGTTACATGCATTTGTATGAAATATAATACATAAAAACTAATTATGGAAAGTTTTGACACAAATATTCCTGTTTTGTTAACCTTTGCCTTTCATTCTCAAGCAAATATGTTGCTGAATAATGCTTATCAAAAAACACAATGTTTCATAAAGTTTGTATATTAAAAAGAAACTTTACAGTTGTTATTTTTTATTTTTATTTTTATTTGAAAAACATTTTTAAAACAAAATAAGGAGCTGATAATCAGAACATAATTGACAGGATTGTGCACCACATTAAAAATAGAGGGAAAAAAGTGAAAAAAATCCAATAACCCAACTTAAAATTATGGATTGTTCCTAAATATAGTAAGCATTTCTAGCCAAATAAAAATTGATGAGCATAACTGTTTTTAAATCCAGTCCTACTCTATACAGCAATCTGAGTTCCTAGAAAATAGAGAAAAAGTATATATAACTGACAGAATTTTAAAGATTAAATGAGACATCCTGTTTGTGCAGCCTGGACTATATTTAGTGTTTAAAATGTGCATGTGTAATACTTTCCCTTAAATTATTAATTTTCATGTAAAGACATACACATTCTACAAAAATAGGTTGAAGTTTGATTTGATAATAAAACATTTTTCTCAATTTAAATGAAGCACTTTTTTGGGCTAGAATATCATTTTAGATTAAATCATTGATGATATTTTTCTAATGACAGCATGTCATCCTGGTTCGTTTTTAATATTTTGCAAACATGTTTTTTTAAAAATTTCCAAATGTACATTTGAAGTAGAGATTACAATGAACCTCCATGCAACAATTCCACAACTGTTCGTGCTTTCTGCTGTAGTAACAAATGATCCTAATGTCTATATTAGTTTTGACCTTCATTCTGAAACCACATTGAGGGATAAAGTTTCCGTCTCCGTTTTGAAGCAGAGTTTGGAAAAGAGCATGGCAAAACCACAAGGAAGCTCCTCAAGTTTCTCTGTGAAGTGGCACAACTCAATTTTTCTTAATTTTTTTGGCCAAAGCTGGTGGCCAAAGATGGCCACGTTCAACTCAGTAGGTGTAGAAGTATCCTCTCTCAGTGAAGCACTGCAAGCCCTGTGGCAATGGTTGGGATGTATTAATTCTTTTCCGGGAAGCAGAGTTAATACATTATAAATTTGTCAGTTGGCTTGTAGAAGAGTGACATTATTTTTTTTTTCCTGACAACAGAGTCTTCCTATCCAAGGACATAGCATTTATTTTCAATTTGTTCAAGTCTGCTTTGTGTACCTTGGGAAGCTTTTCTCACTGATGTTGAAAAAAAAAAAAAAAAAAAAAAATCTTTTTTTTATATACACTGTTTAGATAACTTATCTTTTTTATTATTATGTCAGATAGGACTTTTCTCCTATTGTGTTTTGAATTTAAACCATTTTTATTTTATTATTTTATTATTGTTATTAACTTTTTAATGGCAACCTAGTTTTTAAAGACACCAAGCGATCTGAGAGGCAATACAAAATGTGCAAAATAAATATGTGTTCCTGTTCTTAAGCAGCTCATAATTATAAAAGACACAAGATATATCTGGGTAGTGATACTTCTAATACTACTTAAAATAGTAGGTAACAAATATTTAAAACGGTTTGACTATGAATGTGATTGATTTAGACATATGTTCCTCCATTGAGTAATTGATTTAATTGAGCTGAGTAGTTTAACACTGCATGGCTCCTTATTGTTCTCTAAATATCTCTCCTGAACCAGAAAATATTATTCAATAGTATAAATACACATGTGAAAAAATGTTTTTTCTGACCAGTGGCATGACACTTATAGAACTTTTAAATACATATGAGGTATATAACAGGATGCTATGGAACAGATGAATAATTGATTTAATGCTTTTGTCACAGAAGTTAAAGTTTAATGCAAAATTTTTCATTTTAAATTATCTTTGGACACAGGGTGGGGAACATCACACACCGGGACCTGTCATGGGGTGAGGGAAGTGGGGAGGGATACTATTAAGAGATATACCTAATGTAAATGACAAGTTAATGGGTGCAGCACACCAACATGTCACATGTATACATATGTAATAAATCTGCACATTGTGACATGTACCCTAGAACTTAAAGTATAATAAAAAATAAATAAATAAATAATCTGAAGATAAGAATTCAATAATATTGGACATTATTAGAGTAGATATCAATCATTGGCACTAAAGCACCAGTGATTGAGACCTACTCTAAAAATTACACATGGTTTAACATGCCTGAGTATAGGTGCTTGAACAAAATTATAATTATTGATATTTATTAAATATTTTATTAAATAAATGAAATTCCTTAGCATTTGACCTTAGTTTAATAATTGAGAGTCAAAAAAACTACAATCCTGAAGAAAAATTTTGACAATAATAGCTATTACTAAATTATAATATATATCAACCATTGTATTAAGTATTTTATATACATCATCTAATTTTAATTCAATAATATCTCACAAAGTAGGTGTAATTACTTCTTGTTGCAGATGAGAAATATGAGGCACAGAGAGTTTGTATAATTGATCCAGAGTCAAAATTCGAGAAGAAAGGGCTTCAATTCTGGCCTGTCTCTTCCAAACCAGGAGTTCCTAAACACATACCATGGTTTAGAAAAAAAAGAACTTACCTTTTAGTGTTAGTTATGTGTTGAATAGTTTGAAAGATGAACTAGAGGTTTGGAAAATGGCTATCAAGAAATAATAATATTTAAGAAATTATGTGGCAACCTGAGTTATTTTCAGTGAGCTGTTGGTTAAAGCCTTAAAAGTGAGTAAATTTCTGAGATCAACAATATTCAATATTTAGAATTGTGCTTTAGCACCACTATTGTAAACAGATGCCAAGCAGAGATTCTATTTACAAGCAGCATTGTTTTATACAGTCAGAAAGTTAGTTAAAAAATCATCCAATAAAAATTATAAGATAGCAATATTCTGGAATTACAAATATCATGTTAACAAGTTTTCAAGTGATGTTAACTATTGGCACATATATAATGAATTAAATTGTGGAAATTATAGCAAAAGTAGGTATTGACTTCTTTCTTGGTAAATTCCAATAAGTTATGCTTTTTATATGGATTTGATACGCTTATATTACATAACTACTATCAAGGAAATAACATTTTTTTCTAATTGTGGCTCTCCATTTTAATTTAGATTATTTCTAACTTGCATGCATGCTTCTGACAATACTGGGTTTATAATTGCAAATATGTAAATAAAACAAAATGTAATCCTATATTTGAATAGAAAGTAAACAGATTGTTAAAGAGTCTATCAAGCAGTTTTGTTTTTGCTTTAATGACACTAAAAATTAAGAAAAATAAAATGATAGGGCTTTACTTCAAGTCAAATAATATTATTTAAGAAATAGAAATAAAAAAATTTAAAAAATGTGTTCAATACTGTACACAAGCTATGATTTCATATATTAAAAATTTAACTAAAATTTTTAAAGTGAAGATTTAAAGTGATTAAACAACTCATAATATGGACAATATATCAACTTTAATAATAAAACTAAGAATAACACTAAAATAATTAAAAAGTTGGAAAAATTAAGAACTGATCCTTGAATGGCACATAAGAATTATTTTATTTAGCAAAAATTTCAATGAACACATATTCATTGAGATTATTTTTGTAGACACTGTTCTAGATATAGACACTAGGGATACCATAGTTAACAAAATGGAAAAGAGATTCCTGCTCATTTGGCTCCTTTATTGTAATACTATCATTACTACTCCAACACATTTATATTACACACAAAAAATATCATCCTCATACTTTATTTAAAATCTAAATATGAAACATGTTCCCCCCCATTTTACTCTGTTTCTATTGGCTATTAATAACTTGTGATCATAAATTGGAAATAACTGAAAGAAACAATCCCGTGTATACTCATACAATAACCTCCTGATCTGAGAAAGATCAGTAACCTCATCTGTAATATTGCATGTGTACTAAGCTTAGGCAACTTCTCTTTCCTCTATCCCACTTTAATAAGAGCCAATAAGATGCAGGTAACTGAAGGTTAAATGAGAAGAAAAGAGGAATGAAAGGACAATGGCGTCACTCTCCACTGCCTTTATGCTATCATAGTATTAAGATAGACTCTGCAATAATCTTTGTAATCATTTTCAAGAAGATTATGCATAAGATAAATATAATGGATAACTAATGGCTTCCCTTAAAAAAAATCCTTAGCTGTGCTAGACCTCCATCTTTTGAATACTTCTTTTGTTACATGATGCTGTAAAATTTAATCACAAAAATAATCTAAACACACAGAGTTTTTAACAAAGGAGCCCCAGCCTTGACTGACATTTTGCTTTTTCTGTTCTTCCAGAAGAAATGCTACTCTTGAACATCAATTTTCTTCAGGGGTCTTGGGTGAAGGCTGCTACAATTGAAAAAATAATTTCTCTCTTATGGACTTATTTCCTTCCTAAGCCTGAGGGGAAAAGTAGGAAAGTATTTATTCTTACTTGAAAGAAAATTTGGTACAAATTTTAAAAAAATAAAATACTGAGAGGGGCGCCCAAGATGACTGAATGGGAACAGCTCCAGCCTCCAGCTCCCAGCGTGAGTGACACAGAAGATGGGTGATTTCTGCATTTTCAACTGAGGTACCAGGTTCAACTCACTGGGCGTGTCAGTCAGTCAGTGCTGGTCAGCAAGTGCAGCCCGATCAGCAAGAGATGAAGCAGGGCGAGGCATCACCTCACCTGGGAAGCCCAAGGGGGAAGGGAATTCCTTTCCCTAGTCAAAGGAAACTGAGACACACAACACCTGAAATAGTGGGGAACTCCCACCCTAATACTGCACTTTACCGAAGGTCTTAGCAAAGAGCACACCAGGAGATTATATCCCACACCTGGCCCACAGAGCCTCCCTCAGAGACAGTACAGCAGTCTGAGATCTAACTGCAAAGCGGCAGTGAGGCTAGGGGAGGGGCGCCTGCCATTGCTGAGGTGTAAGTAGGTAAACAAAGCCTCCAGGAAGCACAAATTAGGTGGAGCCCACCGCAGCTTAAGGAGGCCTGCCTGCCTCCGTAGACTCCACCTCCGGGGACAGGGCATAGCGAGAAAAAAAAAAAGCAGCAGAAACTTCTGCAGATGTAAAAGTTCCTGTCTGACAGCTTTGAAAAGAGCAGTGGTTCTCCCAGCACGGAGGTTGAGATCTGAGAATGGGAAGATGCCTGCTCAAGTGGGTCCCTGACTCCGGAGTAGCCTAAATGGGAGACATCCCCCACTAGGTGCAGACTGACACCTCACACCTCACATAGCTGGGTACACCTCTGAGACGAAGCTTCCAGAGCAAGAAGCAGACAGCAAAACTCACTGTTCAGCAATATTCTATCTTCTGCAGCCTCCGCTGTTGATACCCAGGCAAACAGGGTCTGGAGTGGACCACAAGCAAACTCCAACAGACCTGCAACTGAAGGACCTGACTGTTAGAAGGAAAACTAACAAACAGAAAGGACACCCACACCAACACCCCATCAGTACGTCACCATCATCAAAGACCAAAGGCAGATAAAACCACAAAGATGGTGAAAAAGCAGAGCAGAAAAGCTGGAAATTAAAAAAAATCAGAGCACATCTCTCCCTTTAAAGGAATGCAGCTCATCACCAGCAACAGAACAAAGTGGACAGAGAATGAATTTGACGAGTTGAGAGAAGAACACTTCGGTCAATCAAACTTCTCAGAGCTCAAGGAGGAACTACGTAACCAGTGCAAATAAACTAAAAACCTTGAAAAAAGAATGGATGAATGGATAACTAGAATAATCAATGCAGAGAAGGCCACAAAAGAACTGATAGAGATGAAAACCATGACACGAGAACTACATGACAAATGCACAAGCTTCAGTAACCAACTCGATCAACTGGAAGAAAGAGTATCAGTGATTGAAGATCAAACGAATGAAATGAAGTGAGAAGAGAAGTGTAGAGAAAAAAGAGTAAAAATAAATGAACAAAGCCTCCAAGAAATATGGGATTATGTGAAAAGACCAAATCTACGTCTGATTTGGGTGCCTGAAAGTGACGGGGAAAATGGAACCAAATTGGAAAATACTCTGCAGGATATCATCCAGGAGAACTTCCCTGACCTAGTAAGGCAGGCCAACATTCAAATTCAGGAAATACAGAGAACGCCACAAAGATACTCCTTGAGAAGAGCAACTCCAAGCAAATAATTGTCAGATTCACCAAAGTTGAAATGAAGGAAAAAATGTTAAGGGCAGCCAGAGAGAAAGGTCAGGTTACATACAAAAGGAAGCCCATCAGACTAACAGCAGATCTCTCAGCAGAAACTCTACAAGCCAGAAGAGAGTGGGGGCTAATATTCAACATTCCTAAAGAAAAGAATTTTCAACCCAGAATTTCACAACTGGCCAAACTAAGTCTCATAAGTGAAGGAGAAATAAAATCCTTTACAGACAAGCAAATACTTAGAGATGTTGTCACCACCAGGCCTGCCCTGCAAGAGATCCTGAAGGAAGCACTAAACATGGAAAGGAACACCCAGTAACAGCCAATGCAAAAACATGCCAAAATGTAAAGTCCATTGATGCAAGGAAGAAACTGCATCAAATAACAAGCGAAATAACCAGCTAATATCATAATGACAGGATCAAGTTCACACATAACAATACTAACCTTAAATGTAAATGGACTAAATCGTTCAATTAAGACACAGAATGGCAAATTGGATAAAGAGTCAAGACCTATCAGTCTGCTGTATTCAGGAGACCCATCTCACATGCAGAGACACACATAGGCTCAAAATAAAGGGAGGGAGGAAGATCTATCAAGCAAATGGAAAGCAAAAAAAGCAGGGGTTGCAATTCTAGTCCATGATGAAACAGACTTTAAACCATCAAAGGTCAAAAGAGACAAAGAAGGTCATTACATAATGGTAAAGTGATCAATTCATCAGAAAGAGCTAACTCTCCTAAATATATATGCACCCAATACAGGAGCACCCAGATTCATAAAGCAAGTTCTTATAGACTTACAAAGACACTTAGACTCCCTTACAATAATAATGGGAGACTTTAACACCCCACTGTCAACATTAGACAGATCAACGAGACAGAAAATTAACAAGGATATCCAGGAATTGAACTCAACTCTGCACCAAGCAGACTTAATAGATATCTACAGAACTCTCCACCCCAAATCAACAGAATATACATTCTTCTCAGCACCACATCGCACTTATTCCAAAATTGACCACATAGTTGGAAGTAAAGCACCCCTCAGCAAATGTAAAAGAACAGAAATTATAACAAACTGTCTCTCAGACCACAGTGCAATCAAACTAGAACTCAGGACTAAGAAACTCAATCAAAACCGCTCAACTACATGGAAACTGAACAAACTGCTCCTGAATGACTACTGGGTACATAAAGAAAAAAAGGCAGAAATAAAGATGTTATTTGAAACCAATGAGAACAAAGATATAACATACCAGAATCTCTGGGACACATTTAAAGCAGTATGTAAAGGGAAACCTATAGCACTAAATGCCCACAAGTGAAAGCAGGAAAGATCTAAAATTGACACCCTAACATCATAATTAAAAGATCTAGAGAAGCAAGAGCAAACACATTCAAAAGCTAGCAGAAGGCAAGAAATAACTAAGATAAGAGCAGAACTGAAGGACATAGAGACACGAAAAACCCTCCAAAAAATCAGTGAATCCAGGAGTTGGTTTTTTGAAAAGATCAACAAAATTGATAGACTACTAGCAAGACAAATAAAGAAGAAAAGAGAGAAGAATCAAATAGTCACAACAAAAAATGATAAAGGGGATATCACAACCAACCCCACAGAAATACAAACTACCATTAGAGAATACTATAAACACCTCTATGCAAATAAACTAGAAAACCTAGAAGAAATGGATAATTTCCTGGACACTTACACTTTCCCAAGACTAAACCAGGAAGAAGTTGAATCCCTGAATAGACCAATAGCAGGCTCTGAAATTGAGGAAATAATTAATAGCCTACCAATCAAAAAGACTCCAGGACCAGACGGATTCACAGCCAAATTCTACCAGAGGTACAAGGAGGAGCTGGTACCATTCCTTCTGAAACTATTCCAATCAATAGAAAAAGAGGGAATCCTCCTTAACTCATTTTATGAGGCCAACATCATCCTGTTAGCAAACCCTGAGAGTGGCACAACAAAAAAAGAGAATTTTAGACAAATATCCCGAATGAACATTGATGCAAAAATCCTCAGTAAAATACTGGCAAACCGAATCCAGCAGCACATCAAAAAGCTTATCCACCATGATCAAGTGGGCTTCATCCCTGGAATGCAAGGCTGGTTCAACATTCGCAAATCAATAAAAGCAATCCAGCATATAAACAGAACCAAAGACAAAAACCACATGATTCAATAGATTCAGAAAAGGCGTTTGACAAAATTCAACAGCCCTTCATGCTAAAAACTCTCAATAAATTCAGTATTGGTGGAATGTATCTCAAAATAATAAGAGCTATTTAGGACAAACCCACAGCCAATATCATACTGAATGGGCAAAAACTGGAAAGCATTCCCTTTAAAAACTGGCACAAGACAGGGATGCCCTCTCTCGCCACTCCTATTCAACATAGTGTTGGAAGTTCTCACTAAGGCAATCAGGCAAGAGAAAGAAATCAAGGGTATTCAGTTAGGAAAAGAAGAAGTCAAATTGTCCCTGTTTGCAGAGGACATGATTGTATATTTAGAACACCCCATTTTCTCAGCCCAAAATCACCTTAAACTGATAAGCAACTTCAGCAAAGTCTCAGGATACAAAATCAATGTGCAAAAATCACAAGCATTCTTATACAGCAGTAACAGACAAACAGAGAGTCAAATCATGAATGAACTCCCAATCACAATAGCTTCAAAGAGAATAAAATATCTAGGAATCCAACTTACAAGGGATGTAAAGGACCTCCTCAAGGAGAACTACAAACCACTGCTCAGTGAAATAAAAGAGGACACAAACAAATGGAAGAACATACCATGCTCATGGATAGGAAGAATCAATAATGTGAAAATGGCCATACTGCCCAAGGTAATTTATAGATTCAATGCCATCCCCATTAAGCTACCAATTACTTTCTTTACAGAATTGAAAAAAAAAAACACACACACACACACACACACAAAAACTGTTTTAAAGTTCATATGGAACCAAAAAAGACCCCGCCTTGCCAAGACAATCCTAAGCCAAAAGAACAAAGCTGAAGGCATCATGCTACCTGACTTCAAACTATACTACAAGGCTACAGTAACCAAAACAGCATGATACTGGTACCAAAACAGAGATATAAACCAGTGGAAAAGAACAGAGCCCTCAGAAATAATACCACAGATATAGCCATCTGATCTTTGACAAACCTGACAAAAACAAGAAATGGGGAAAGGATTCCCTATTTAATAAATGGTGCTGGGAAAACTGGCTAGCCATAAGTAGAAAGCTGAAACTGGATCCTTTCCTTACTCCTTATATGAAAATTAATTCAAGATGGATTAGAGACTTAAATGTTAGACCTAATATCATAAAAACCCTAGAACAAAACCTAGGTAATATCATTCAGGACATAGGCATGGGCAAGGACTTCACGTCTAAAACACGAAAAGCAACGGCAACAAAAGCCAAAATTAACAAATGGGATCTAATTAAGCTAAAGAGCTTCTGCACAGCAAAAGAAACTACCATCAAGTGAACAGGCAACCTACACAATGGGAAAAAATTTTTGCAATCTACTCATCTGACAAAGGGCTAATATCCAGAACCTACAAAGAACTCAAACAAATTTACAAGAAAAAAACAACCCCATCGAAAAGTGGGCAAAGGATATGAACAGACATTTCTCAAAAGAAGACATTCATACAGCCAACAGACACATGAAAAAATACTCATCACCACTCACCATCAGAGAAATGCAAATCAAAACCACAATGAGATACCATCTCACATCAGTTAGAATGGCAATCATTTAAAAAATCAGGAAACAACAGGTGCTGGAGAGGATGTGGAGAAATAGGAACACTTTTACACTGTTGCTGGGACTGTCAACTAGTTCAACCAGTGTGGAAAACAGTGTGGCGATTCCTCAAGGATCTAAAACTAAAAATACCATTTGACCCAGCCATCTCATTACTGGGTTTATACCCAAAGGATTGTAAATCATGCTGCTATAAAGACACATGCACACGTATGTTTATTGCGGCACTATTCACAATAGCAAAGACTTGGAATCAATTCAAATGTCCTTCAACGACAGACTGGATTAAGAAAATGTGGCACATATACACCATGGAATACTATGCAGCCATAAAAAGGATGAGTTTGTTTCCTTTGTAGGGACATGGATGCAGCTGGAAACCATCATTCTCAGCAAATTATCACAAGAACAGAAAACCAAACACCACATGTTCTCATTCATAGTTAGGAATTGAACAATGAGATCACTTGGACACAGGAAAGGGAACATCACACACCGGGGCCTGTTGTGGGGAGGAGGAGTGGGGGAGGGATAGCATTAGGAGATATACCTAATGTAAATGACGAGTTAATGGGTGCAGCACACCAACATGGCACGTGTATACATATGTAACAAACCTGCACATTGTGCACATATACCCTAGAACTTAAAGTATAATAATAATAATAATAAATAAAATACTTTTTTTACCAGATCCTGATGACAAGTCAACATTTTCTCAGCAAGCATTTTTACTGCAACATATGTAATTTATGCAAAGGAAAAAATACAGCAATATTTATTAAGGACATTGTCATATACATATGACAATTCCTTTACATTTTCCTTATTTCCCAAGTTTAAAGAGCAACAGAGAATATTTTGAGAAATTTCTGTGAAACTGGTTGTTTTTATTTTATTTTATTTTTGCATTCAGTTTTATTTTAAAAATATTGTATCTCCATATTCTTTATCTTGACTTTTCAATATTTTGGTGCTCCCTTAAATTTTATATACCTTTGGCTTCCCCATAATCCAGATTTGGGGTTCAGACATGAATTATTAATACAAAGTAGAACACAACAGCATGCCTGCTGTTAAGGAACTGAAGCTGTAGTATGCATTTCATTTCCAAATTAATATCCACTAGCCTATAGTCTCTTTCTTCTCACTCTACTATTTATTTTGATGTTCACTTTTACCTCTTAATTTTCATTATTTTCTATCTCCTTTAGTTGGATTTTCAATTCCTGTGCCATTTGCCTTACAATAGTTCATGCTTATAATAATGAGATGTCTTTATCCATAAGATTAACTCGTGTCCTAAATACTATGTTTAAGGCATCAGAGTAGATGTCTTTATGAATAAGATTAACTCATGTTCTAAATACTATGTTTAAGACATCAGAGTAGATGTCTTTATCAGTAAGATTAACTTATGTTCTTAATACTATGTTTAAGGCATCAGGGTAGTATTATGAAATTATTTAAGAATAGTTTAATAAAAGATCTTAATTTTGTTTTTAGTTGCACAGGAATTTTTTGTTTATTTGTTTAAGACAGAGTTTTGCTCTTGTTGCCCAGGCTGGAGTGCAATGGTGAGATCTCAGCTTACCGCAACCCCCGCCTCCCAGTTTCAAGTGATTCTCCTGCCTTAGCCTCCCGTGTAGCTGGGATTACAGCCATGGGCCACCATGCTTGACTAGTTTCATATTTTTAGTAAAGATGGGTTTTTCCATGCTGGTCAGGCTGGTTTCGAACTCCCGACCTCAGGTGATCTGCCCTCTTCAGCCTCCCAAAGTGCTAGGATTACAGGCGTGAGCCACCATGCCCAGCCTTGTTTTTAAGTTTTAAAAATTTTATTTAACATTAGGATAAAAACTTTTAATTCTACTTTGTAGAAAAAGGGTAGAATAGCCCTTGCTTATTTGTAGTTTTGCTCTCCAGGTTTCAGTTAACCACAATGAACTGTGGTCTAAAAATATTAAGCAAAAAATTTCAGGAATAAAGAATTCATAAATTTTAAATTTTGCACCATTGGGAGCACCATGACGAAATCTCACACCATCCTATGCCATGTCATTCTGTCCTGCCTGGGACACGCATCTTCACCTTGCCCATAGTATATCCTGCATATCCACACTGTATATACTACCCATCACTTCAGTCATCAGTATCCTCTGCTCCTGTTATTCAACCATCGACATTGTCATGACTTGATAATCCTGGTCACTCAAAGCAGATAATCTGCCTTTTGACGTATCATCACAAGGTGTAGTCTAACACCGTCACCTTACTTCATCTGACCATAGGCATCTGTATTAGTAAGCTTTCACATTGTCATAAAGAAATACTAGAGACTGGGTAATTTATAAACAAAATAGGTTTAATTGGCTCACAGTTCCACATGGCTGGTGAAACCTCAGGAAACTTACAATCATGGCGTAAGGTGAAAGAGAAGCGAGGCATGTCTTTACAAGACAGCATGAAAGACAGAGAGCTAGAGAAGAAGAAGTGCCACACTTTTAAGTCATTAGACATCATGAGAACTCAGTCACCGTCAGGAGAACAGCATGGGGGAACTGTTCCCATAATCCAATTATCTCTCCTGAGGTTCCTTCCTCGACGTGTGGGATACAATTTGAGATGAGATTTGAGTGACTACACAGAACCAAACCATCTCAGCATTTTGTTATCTCAGATTATCACAGGCCAAAGGGTGAATACAGTAGAATAAGGTATTTTGAGAGAGAGAAAGACCACATTCACATAGCATTTATTATACTAGATTGTTATAATTGTTCTATTTTATCATTAATTGTTAATCTTTTACTGTAGTTAATTTATAAAATAAAGTTTATTATAACTATGTATGTAAGGGAAAAAACTATATATAGGCTTAAGTACTATACCTGGTTTCAGGCATCCACAGAGAGCCTTAGGATATATTCCTTGTAAAAAAGGGAGGCTACTGTATTTCATAATTTGATATTTTACATAATTTTATGTAAATAAAGATGATTTTATTTTTTAAGATTATTCATCAACTATGTAAACCAATTATGATTAGCTATAAACTGATTACTATTATTCACATATTATTCAAGGACATGGCTTTAAATCAATGATAATTTGGGATAGTTTTATCATTAAAGTATTGTGATTATGTACATTTATTTTTGCTTTTAAAACTCATGAGAAGAGTAACGTCTTATATAGTATTACACATTTCAATTGCCTTAAAATCTAGTATTAAAACTTAATTATTAGTGAAAAAATACTATACAATAAAATACATGTTTTTATTAAAAAAACATGGTTTTTATAATTTTCATATTTTATTCTAAATGTTCGTATATGAAGAATACTGTATGATAAGAAAAAATATTTTAGGATGAATCCCTGATAAATAAGGAAATAAAAAATAAAATTCCTTATCTATACAGAATGCTCAAGCTATTGTATCAAACTGTTCATGGTAAAAGGAGAGGTCATTTTCGTTCATATTTTCTGACTGAATGAGGACATTCCTGTTATCCCTGGTTAGTTGAATAACGTACCGTGGCATTTTCTCCATTGATACAACGTGGCAATGACAGTCTCATTTGCTGTTTACCCTGACTTTCTTTTTCTCCTCTTACTATATCCCTCTTCTTTCATAAACAGATTTAAAGTAATAAGAATGTTCCAAACTCCAAAAATAAAATTTTTGTGTTTCTGGCTTACAATTCAAAAGTAAGATAATTACCATTAACATTCCCACTTATATTTTGCTTCAAAATGTGCACTTAAAAAAAAAAAAAAAAAGCTATGGATTCTTATAAAAATTATTATCCATTTAGGTAAGACTGGGTTTGAATAACAATTCAATCAGAAATGTACTTTATTTTTATTAAATTTTTTGTGTATACAAACTGGATCTATGTCTATTATTTGTGTAATTCAACTATATTTACACAATTTAATCTATAAATAACAAACAAGCTTTGAGATATATTTGTAAAAAAATGTGAAATCAATATACTAAATAACATGTGTTTTAATTTTCTATTTGCATCATTTGAAATTAACTATCAGGAGTATAAAAAGTAACATTGAAAATCTTATATTTACATAATAAAAGTGAAACCATTGTTTTTACACACAAAAAAATACAATAATTGTTATAGTCTGCTTAGTCCCTACTTCAACTAGATCTATGTTCTTGTCCCACGACCAAGAAGAAAGAGGCAAGTGGACACCCGAGAATGAGAATAATTGAATTTATTAAGCAAAAGGAAAGCTCTTAACAAACAGAGAGGGTATAAAAGCAGTTTACCAGAAATGGAGCTGAGTTCTGGGTCTTTTAAGAGTTCCAAAGACAAGGAACTCTTCTGTGGGTTCTGCTCAAATGGGAGAGGCAAAATTTCCTCCTAGAGGTATTACACCTGTGCATGCCTGGGATTGACAAGAATGACCTCATCTTGGTTATTACCCATGAGTACCTAAGTTAAACACATGAGGGTGCTGAAACCACAATGCTAATATCGTGCTAATGACATTATAATGAGTTGGATCAAGTTAATGACATTTAGGTTGATTTATTGTACCTGTACCTAAGTTGCAACTGTCCCTTTTGAGCAACATCTTGGCACAAGGGGAAGTTCTTAACCATATTTCTTCCTATTAGCTAAACAGGTGGTGTAAATGCTATCATATGGTTGTTTGTGTGAACATTGCCTTTCTCTGTCCTTCTCCCTAGACCCTCCATCTCTCTTTGCCTAATCAGCCCCTACCTGCCTCCTCTTTCCTTCTCTGCTCTGGAGTGGTGACCCTAACTGCCATTAGGGGATAAGGGGAGATGACCACTCTAGCTTATTCAAGCTCTGAGAGAGTGTTGTTTGTGTGACAATCAGGGATCCTCCAGAGGGAAGTCCAGAAGGCCTCAGAAAAAGGACTTCTTCATGCATGGTTCCACTTACATCATCCATCTGAAGTTTAATGGTGACTAGGTGAGAAGAAACAAATTTTACAAGAAGATTTAATATGCAGGTTCCAAAAAGTAGAGCTGACATAATCATTACAGGGGTCCTATTAAGGGGAGAAACCATGCCATTGAAGGGAGATATCCTTTAATGGTATTCCAGCTATCTCCAGCTAAATGTATCTTAGTGTCTCGGAGTCATTTAGCTCTATGAAGTAGTAGGTTGGCTCTAAACTTAACCGCTCCTGAGGGATTAACATAAAAGCAACAAAAAGTATTTGCTACAGCACATACCCCTCCTTTTACTGCTGAGGAAAAATCAAGAGCTACTCTATTATCCATTACCTGGTTAACAAGTGAGTTAACCTGATAGAGAATAAGACACTGTCTCGAAAATAAATAAAAAAATAATAAAAATAAAAAAAACTTTGAAAAAAGAAAATAGACTAAGACCCAGACAAATTTTCAAGTTAAAGGATGGAGAGTAACAGACTGGAAAAAATCTAAAACCTGTCTTTTATGATGTTTATAAGAGACTTCTAGAAGTTTAGCATACAGAAAGCTGGATAGTAAAAGAAAAAAAATATATTTAGTCTGAAAACACTAACCAAAAGAAAGAAAATGTTTCTCTATTAACGGAAAACAGTAGATTTTAAGCTAAACGAACATTATTGAAGACAAATAAAAAACATAAATAGTTTGGTTCTCTAGGAAATTTTATACATTCTAAATTGTATAGACAAAAATAACAAAGTTGCAACTTATATGAAGTTGAAATGCATAGAGGTATAATACATAAATATGTAATTTCAGTGGAGAACTTCAAAAGAGTTAAGTTTTCAAGTCAAATAAGTTAGAATACAAGCAGTTAAAAAAAGTATAAAATAAATTTGAACAGCACAATATATAATACTTATCTAATGGATATTTGTAGAAGATTGTACTCAAGAACTAATGAATTCACATTGTATTCACAGTCAGAAACCATTTACAAAAATTTGCCAAACTATTGGCCTTAAGGTATAAAAATGTTAAAATATTAAAATTATCCTGAGTACATCGTCTTTAGAAATTTAGGTGGAAATCTATAGAAAATAGCTAGAAACTCCTTACATACCAGTGAATCAAGAAATACATGCCAAAAAGCCATGGTACACAAAAGCCATTAAAATAACAAATAGAAAATCCTTTGAAGTTAATGATAATAAGAATATTTTGCAGAGAAATTTGTGGAATAGAACTAAAGTAATGCTTAGATGAACAATTTTAGCATTGAATTCTTATAATAGAAAAAATTTTTAAGAAAGATCTATGAATCCATCTGAATACGTTGAAGAGCATTCAATTAAACACAAATAAACTAAAGAAAATAATAAGAATAAAAAATAATAAAACAAAAATTTATTTATTAGAGAAAAATCAACAAAGCCAAACATTGTGCTGTTACATGCTATTAAAATGTATGAACCTCTGGGAAAAGTAATCAAGAGTAAAGAGTGTCAATGGAAATCCCAAGCTAAAAATGAACAAAGTGATTTTCCTATATAACTTGAAGACATTAATACTCATTTCTTTAAGTAGTCTTTTTCATTGATAAATGCATTGTGCATCTTTGATTATCTGTTCATATTTGACAATTTTGAAGATATTTTAATAATACATTTTTAAATTGCATTTTATGATTGTTACAGTTATATAAAAAAACCAATTACTTTTACAGTGCTTTTGCATCTAACAATTCTCTGCAATTTTTCCAAACTTAATTACAAAGACGTTATTATGACTGACTTTTCCTATATATTTAGAAGTTTAGATGGATGGACAAACTGAATCCTGATAAAATAAAAATTCCTAATTTAAGAAAAAATAATTAAAATTATCTTAACTATTGAAGTTATTGATTTCATGATGAAAACATTTTTTACAAAGAAAAATGCAAATATCAAATGGGTTTACTGGCAGATTCTATTAAACTCTCAAGCAATAAGTACTGCCAATCTTCTATGAAATCTTCCAGAGCACAAGAGAGAAAAGGAATGAAATGTTCCATAAAAAGTTTTATAAATTTTCAATAAAATTTTTAGCAAAAAAAAAATCCCTTAAAAATTAATTCCTAATATTTGTAATTTGTGTCTGCTTATTTTTCCTAAGATATTTAAAAATATATATATTTGCAATAAAGCAGATATTTGGTTTCAATAGTTTTCCTTTATTGCTTTCATGTGTTATTGATGTCTACTCTGATTTTTATTATTGCCTTTCTTAGGCTAACTTTGGGGATTTTTGTCTTGCCTTTTCCTAGTTTCTAATAGTGAAAGTTGAAGGCTTCTTTTCTCTTATGTGTTTAAAACTATGAATTTCTTTCTAACCACTGCTTTAGTGGCAACCCACAAAACTGATATGTTTCCTTTGTATTTTAATTCACTTTCTATTTTTGCTTTTGATTTATTTTGATCTATGTACTATTTAAAAGTGTGTTATTTTATTTCTGAACATAAGATCGCTTATATCTTTGTAATTTCTTATTAAATCTATTGTGGTCACTGAGTGATCTTTGAATTACTTAAATGATTTTGAATTTATTAAAACATTTTTGCTGTTGTTGTTGAGATGGAATCTCACTCCGTCTCCCATGCTGGAGTGCAGTGGCGTGATCTCGGCTCACTGCAGTCTCCGACTCCCGGGTTCAAACCAATTCTCCTGTCTCAGCCTCTTCAGTAGCTGGAACCACAGGCGCCTGCCACCACGCACAGCTAATTTTTGTACTCTTTTTGGTAGAGACGAGGTTTCACCTTGTTGGTCAGGCTGGTCTCGAACTCCTGACCTCAGGTGATCCACTCGCCTCTGCCTCCCAAAATGCTGGGATTACAAGCGTGAACCACTATACCCGGCCTAGTCTTTGTTAATTTGATAGAAAGGGTAGGCGATGAAAATAGAAGCAGAAAGCAATGAAAGTATAGGCTAAAGTACAGAAATTTTATTTGTCTAAGATTACATAATACACAGTCAGAACATTGGGGCTGTTAGGAAACCCTAGTAAGTTTTTATTAATTTTAATTAATGGAACTGTGTAAACCTCACAAATGAGGAGAAATAGGAGTCTGACTTCATATTGTTGTATTGGTCATAAGGACAAAGTTACATATAGTTTCAGACAGTTTATTGACTGCTATCAAATGTAATTTAAATGGATTTTGTATACTTATTATCCATAATATGCTATGTAAAATATTTTCTTTTTTGTTATTCATGGGAGTAGCTGTCCATCACTGTCCTATAGAAGAAAATATTATCTTTTCCCTAATATTTAATTATTGGTGGTAATATAGCTATATTAGACTTTGGTTTAGCTGATTTTCTTTTGAGATCATTTCATTTTATGTTGTATTCTCATCTCAAAACTGAATTTTCGGAACTATTTTTTTCTACTGCGTATTAGTCTTATGTTTAAGGCTACCATGGTAGAAATTTTAGCTGTGGGATTAGGTATTCTACGTGAACTTTCAAAAATTGTGTAACTTACTTATACTCATTTACCCATTTTATAACCTCCCTTTATATTGACAAGGAAGGGTATGAAATGAGCTATGCATTTTAATTTTGAATAAACATTATATTGTATACTCCAGGGGCTAAAATCCAGGAGGAAAATGGCTTTAAAGCAGTAGAAATATATTGCAAATATTTGTGTACAATGTAATAATAACTATATTTATTCGTGTCTGCGATTACATAATATTTTCATATATCAGCATTTAAATTTTAAAAAATTCTAAAATTATGTTGCAAGTGAAAATAAAGTCATAAATAGAATGTTTTCCTTAGATTTTGACTTAGTTTTTTAAACTGTCAGCTGGATCCAACTAAATGATTTTATAGTGGTGCTTCTTTTTAGATACAATATTCAGTTTTGGAAGGTTTTAAAATGCTATGAATATCATTACATAATATGTATATGTTATTTTGAGAACGTATATACAGATGATGATAAATAATACTTAAGTATTTCACCTATTCAAGGTCTTATAGATGGCGCCAATCAGAAGAATTAAAAACTACACATTTTAATACAAAAAAGGAAACAAATCTCATGGTGTCCCAGCTTTATCATGAAAATTCTTTAATGAAATAAAACACATATTTACATAAATGGTCTCGACTCTTTCAATCACAGATGCCTTGGACTGTATTATGGATTGTAGGTTTTCTAATATAACAATGTTACATGCTACACTTTCTTTGATGGTCAGATAATTATATTACCATGTAATCCATATATTTAAATATATCTTATTAAAATTTAATTCTATCTTTGTCTAACAACCTATTATAGATTCCTAACATGCTAAAAACCTATTCATATATTTTTTTAATTTTTCACCTCACATAAAGTAAAATTAGTTGCCCTTTGTTTGTTTTGTATTGTACATATGTTTTCAGGTTTCATTAAAAATTTAAAGGAGAAAAAAAGAATCAACTATTTTGATCATATTATTAGTGTATTTTCTTGAATTACGTATATTTTTTATTGGTATTAAGTTTTGCTTCAATTCTCCATACACTCATATGCCTTCATTATTTCTTAATAATATGCTTAATCGACCGGGCGCGGTGGCTCAAGTCTATAATCCCAGCACTTTGGGAGGCCGAGACGGATGGATCACGAGGTCAGGAGATCGAGACCATCCTGGCTAACACGGTGAAACCCCGTCTCTAATAAAAAAATACAAAAAAATTAGCCGGCGACGCGGGCGGCCTGTAGTACCGGGCTGCTAGGAGGCTGAGGCAGAAGAATGGCGGAACCCAGGAGGCGGAGCTTGCAGTGAGCCGCAGATCGGCCACTGCACTCCAGCCCGGCGACAGAGCTGAGACCCGCCTGAAAAAAAAAAAAAAATATATATATATATATATATATATATTTAATCTATTTAAGCATTAATATGCTCAATATATTTTATTTTATGCTTAAACTATATGTCTGTCTGTTTAGTAAAAGAATGCATCAACCTGGGTAATATGATAAAAATCTATTTTCTCACTCTTTGCTTTACCATATTACCAATATTTTTTTCTTCATGTATTAAATATGTCAAACATTACTGGTATATTAAATTTTGCTACCCTGTTCCCATTCTTCTATTTCAGAAAAATGAGGTATACTCTTTTCTCAAATAATATTTTCTTATTGTTCCTATAGACAAGGCAGTGGATCATATTATTTTTTCCATTTTTCTATGGCTGGTCAGACAGCAAATAAACCCATGATGCAAATGAGTAAAAAATATTTTATAATCAATCCAGTACATTGTGATTTATCATTCTCCATTCTGTACTATAAATAAAAACTATAAGACTTGCATTTAGTCTATTTGTAAATTCAGTCAAAGACCACAAGACTAAAAAAATTAATACATAATGTAAGCAAAAAATAGCAGGGATGAGTTACTATTTGAACAAGGGGAGATAATACATTTAATTTGTCAATCACTCAAAAATCAAGCTGAAGTCCAGACATTTAGGGTATAGCTTCCATAAATTTCCACAGACGCCCATCCTTTTAAATTTTAATTTAATTTAATTTAATTTTGGGGGGAGGATGATAGCTAAAATTATTTATTTGCCTACAAACAAAATTTTCCTGCAAATACTTGCCAGAACTGAAATATGATTTTCAGGCTATATGAATCCCTCAAGCTGATTCTTATTTCTTTGAATTTCATTCATATAATCTTGACTTTATTTTAAATTACACCATGTGACTTTCATTTTGAAATCTAGGCTTCTCACTATTTCCTAGATAAAAACATAAAATAAATAGAATCAAAATTGAAATTTAGCTGTAACAACTCAAGAAAACTATAATAAATCATTTGGAAGTTTTAAAAATCCCTTATTTCTCTCAAATACATGTTTTATTTTATTTGTACCCATAATCCTCATGTTTTTTATACCTAATGTTTTTTTCTGTATTAAAAGCAAAACAATTGATAAATATGTTTTTCAATAACATTTCAGAATTTCATGCCAAACTGAAAAACGATGCTCTGAAAAAAGAAAAAATATGCTCAAGTATCATGCATGTTGCTATGTCCTTAACAACTGAAAATGAATTGTTTTCTTCATTCAATTAAACATCCAGCTTTTACAATCTTGTTTAGAAACCACTGAAACATGGCTTTACATAAAATGTTTTTTTAAAGAATGGGGGAATATAGAAACTTAATATGACAGAGTATTACAGAAAAAGATTCTGCTGTAAGTATTTTGAATCTTGGCTTACACAATATATGCCTGGCTGGAGTAAAGAATAAATGAAATTAAACATAGTGGTGGATGCCAAGTCAAATAGTTTTTCAATTATAAGCCTTACAATATAAGCTATATTTTGCTTCCTTTTAAAAAACTAAACCATAAGCAATCTCAATGTTCTGTAATCTAAAGTTTCCTTGGAAGTTTATATCATATTGCTCCTCATTTGGCATAAAAATGTTAGGGACAATTTTATATTTTCTTCTCTATACGTATCACTATATTTGGTTATGTTTACATATTTGCAATTACCGTTAGAGATATTTATTTAGATTTACATACATTACATTTCCATATATTTACTTTGAAACAGAGGTATTTTGCTTCATTTTGGGTTTTTTTTTTTCATCATATCTCTTCCCTGACATGTTCTGACCAACTAAATCTTGATAACCATATAATTATGCATATTTCCTTGCTCATTGAAAACATAGTTAGAGGGATTTCTGAGAAGGAAGATCGTGAGGCCTATTTTTTGAATCTCTAGAAATATACTCACATATAGCAACAGATCAACTAGGATGGCAAAGCAGCGTGTGCAGATGCATACACAGACACCTTACAGAAACTATCTAACAAAGTATCCCTATAACCTCCAAATATATCTCGTTGGGGGCAAACTTCCCACTAAAGCGTGACTCCTAATACACCATCAAGGGACTAGCAACTGTGCAGTAGTAGCAGAGAGAGTCCTAAAACATGAATCTCAAAAATCTCAAAATAATCACTCGCTTGCAATAGGAGAGGCCTCTATTCTGATTGAAATCTTAAGTAAACAGGTCAGAGGAAAAAAAAAAAATAACTCTCCCAAGTTAAATGGAATTAAATTGAATACTTAACACCCACAGTGCACCATGGACAGAATATTTTCAAAGAAATTTCACACAACAAGATGTAAATTTTTTAGTAGAATATTATAAAGCAATAAAAACGACCGAACTCTGCAACAGTAAACAGTATGCTTACATCCCTCAGAAAAATGTCTGAGCAAATGAAATCACATACACAATTATATTCAATATGACCCATCCTTTATCAAAAGTTTAAAAGCAGGCAAACCTAATAAATGGTGAAAGAACTTTGAAGAGCAATTTGAGTGGAGAGAATGGAGAGAATGATACAGGCTTCTGAGATGCAGGTAATAATAGTTTATATCATAATCCATGGAATGGTTGTGAGAATATTTTCACTGTGTAAAACATCATCAAAAGTACACTTATGATTTAATTAAGCTTCAATGGTTTACTTGAAAATAAATGCATGAGATGATAAAACTGAGTCAGTATAGGCATACTTCACTTCATTGGGCTTCATTTGATTGCCTTTTACAGATATTGCATGTTTTACCAATTGTGTTTTATGGCAACCCTGTGTTGAGCAAGTCCATCGACTGCATTTGTGCAACAGCATTTGTCTCTGTGTCACATTTGGATAATTATCACTGTATTTTTAACTTTTTCATTATTGATTATCTGTCATGGTGATCTGTGATCAGCGAGCTTTAATGTTGCTATTGTAATTATTGTAATTACATTTAACCAATGTTCTTCAATACCTTTTCTTTCGCATTCATGACTTGGCTGTTTGACACAGGAGACATAGTTTTGACCTGTCTCAGTTTTCAAGATGCCTTCCTTACTAAGCTTAATAATTTCTGAATTTTTATTTAAAATGAGAGACATGCAATTCTTGGTTTCACTTGAACACTTAAAGGCCATCGTAGAGTTATTGATTTGCCTAATTTAAATATTATTGTCTCTTAGGGAATAGGGAGGCCCAAGTGTAGGAAGACAGATAGAGAAACTGATGGTCAGTTAAAAAGTTAGAACAAACACAACATTCATTAAGTTTACCATCTTCTATGGTTGCAGCTAATGCTTTCCCAAAATAATTATAAGTGCTATTCCAGCAAACATATGAGTGATAAATTAACAAAACAGCATTATTGCTAATATAAAGTTGTAGTGGTCTGCATAGGAGATCAAACCATCCACAATATCCCCAATTAACCAATATTGATTATTCCAATTCCTGGATATATAATATTTTCCCCTTTTTTGATGTCCTTTTCAATTTCTTTCATCAGTGTCTTACAATTTTCATTATAAAGATTCTTCACTTCTTTGGTTAATTCATATGTACTTATTTTTATGTGTGGATATTGTAAATAGGATTACTTCTCATTGTTTTCACACTGTTCACTTACAGAAATGCTACTGATTTTTATATGTTGATTTTGTATACTGAAACTTCACGGAATTTGTTTATGCATTCTAATAGTTTTCCTTTGGAGTTTTTAGGTTTTTCAAAATGTAAGATCATATCATCTGCTAACAGGTGTTTTAGTTTTTTCTTTCCCATTTGGATGTACTTTGTATCTTTATCTTGTCTCATTGCTCTAACTATGACTTCCAGTATTATGTTGGATAAAAGTGGTTACAGTGGGCATCCTTTTATTGTTTCAGATCTCACTGGGAAAACTTTCTTTTTATCCCTATTCAGTATGATACTTGCTGTGAGTCTGTCATATATGGCTTTTATTATGATAGAAGGAAGATATGTCTATTCTAATCTATAAGAGTAATCATGCCCTATTGGCATGACCTCATAAGAAAATAAACATGGGCAATCAATTTATGTAAAATTTGTACTGCTAAATAATGGGAGAAAAAATAAAGGATTAGTATATGATATTGGGGAAAATGCCTAAAAATAAGGACAAAATCAAAACAATAAAAACATTAAGTCCTTACAGACAATACATGTATATATGTGAAATGCATGTGAAGTAAGACAGTAGCCTAAATGTAAAAATAAATACAGGGAAATCTTGAAAATTATTTTTGCAACATAGATGCACAAAATTTCTTTATAATAATATTGTATTTGCTGTGGCACAAGTAAGGCTTTTAATATAGTAGATTTATTTAATAAATGATATAATTTAGCAAATTTTGTGATTTCTATTTATTTAAGGACACAGTAAATAGAGCTAATGAGGATATGCCTCACATAGAAAATAATTGCAAGGTGTGAAAATGACAAAGGCACATTGCCTAAAATGTCTGAAAATAGTCAAATGATGTAAAGGCAACAGAGTGCAACCAAATAGAGCATTTGAAACCTTTACAACAAAAGAAAAACAGCCAACTAAAAATAATATAAAACACTGCTCAAACTAATGGGTAATTAGAGAAATGTAAGAATACAATATCACTTATTTATCACTTATTAGGCTGAAAAATATTATAAAGCACAATTAATGCTGACTGAGGACATACAGCACATAGAGATTTCCTAGAGCACATCCTAAAGATGTATCTTTAAAAAAAAATTTGCCATTTCTTTTAAGGGACATAAAGATACACTTTAGAGTGAAGAACGATAATATCAGAAGGTTAAGAGGCAAGAAAGAATTTTAATAAGTAAATAATGTGTCTATTCATACATATTTAAATGAGATGCTGTATAAAAAGATAATAATAAGTTTAATTAATTTGGATGTTTTAAAGGAAGAATTTAATTCCTGGAAAAAAAGAGTACGTGGCTGAAGGGAGCACAATAAAACTAGTGGGCTCACAGGTAACTTAGTTATATTACAATATCACCCATCTAGTTTCTCAAGCCAAAAAAATTAAAGTTTTCCTAAATCGCTCCTTTTTTTCTCATATCCAGTCTCTACACCAGGATATTCTATTAACTCTGTCTTCAAAATATATTCAGAACCTGACCATTCTTCACTGTCTTCATTTTCAGCACCTTAGTTTTAGTCACCATTTTTCTGCCCAGATTCCTCTGCTTGTCTCATAATTTATTCCTTCCTCCAATTCTCTTCTCAACAGAGTCGGGAGAGTGAGTCCGTTAAAATAACAGACAGATTATGTTATGGCTCATTATTTTACTCAAGTAAATTCCAAAATCTTACAACACAGTCTAGTTCCATGTTTGTTCTTTGGCTTTATTAGCCACTACTTTTACTCAGGTATGATTACACTTCACTTCAGCCATGTCAATCTCAAAAGCGCCGGGAGTGCTCCCAAATAAGGAAATTTGTATTTGCTCTTCACTCTGACTGAAAATAATATCCATCTGGCTCAGTACCTCTCATCTATGCCATCTGTGCACAAAAGTTGCCTTTCAATGAGGCCAAACCTAATCGTGTACATAGCTTTGCAGTTGAAATCTATCAATTCTGCCATGCTAGAAAATGTTAATCATACCCATTACCCCATTTTCCCCCACGCAATTTATCATTCTAATTTACATTTATTTATTTATTATTTAGTTAATTATTATGCTGCTCATTTCTCGTGTTTATAAAATGCCAACTCATTGAGACCAGAATTCTTGTTCATTCTTTTCATTCATATTCCCCAGGCACATAGACCAAGGCTCAGGATATAAAAGGTGCCAATACATATTTCTTAAATGACTAAGATTATATTGAATAATTAACACAATTGATCTACTGTAATTATTTTTTAAAATAAAATTAACAACTAAAAACTACAAATTCTTTTCAAGCATACTAAAGATATACAAAGTAAAAGCAAGTTGGATCATTAAATAAGTTTCATAAATTTAAATAATTGATATTAACAAATTTTGATAGATGTTAATGAACAATAATAAATTTAAACATAATTGTAAATTTGGAAGTTTGTAAACATAATTGTAAACACTACATAAATCAAATAAAGTATAGCAATCAAATTGTAAAAAAAAATAAGCTATGTGAAAGAACATTACAGTTCTGAATATTCATTCTAAAATATCGCATGATCCAAAGAAGAAGCAATAGTTATAAATCAAATTTTAAAATAATTTGAGATGTTCTACACAGAAAATGTACAGCCTTAAGTGATGATATGAAAAAACTGGAAAGACTAAAAATAAAACAATTATATTTCCTTATTAGGAAGTTAAAAAAAGAATGTAAGAATTATAAAAAGTGGCAAATTTCATTTACCAAAGGTTGTTGAACTAATAACATACATTATTTCAACAATGTAACTGACTTCCTTCTCAAAAGAAGATGTAGTCTTTCTTTGCTCCTCTTGAATCTGGGAAGAAGTGTGTGACTATTTGAAACTGGCCCAATTGTCCCATAGAACTGATGTTTATGATTTCCTTTGAAAAAACACAGAGATTGATCCTTTCAGTCTTAAATGCAACTTGTGAAAGTTATGTTTGTCTTATCTGAGTTCCTTTCTCAGGAAATCCATCCTCCTGCCTCTCAGATAATATCAGTGAACTAAAACTGCATCCAGACAATGAGATGCAAGACCCCTCATTTTACATAATTGCTTCACTACCTCTCTCTAATTTCTGTTTTCCTACCTGACCACCTGCTTCCTGCTTACCAATTTCTCTTTTTTACCTCTAATTCCTGTTTTTCTGCATGTAGCTACATTCCTTCCTTGCTATATAAACCTTTAATTTTAGTTGGTCAGAGAAATGGATTTGAGACAGATCTCCCATCCTCTCAGCTGCAGCACTTGAATAAAGCCTTCGTTTCTGCCAATACTCATGGTCTCAGTGGTTGGGTTTCTGTGTGGACAGAAGTAGGACCTAGACTAAATCCCTGGTCTTTTGGTAACAGATTCATTTTAATAAAGGATTACAGAATGAAGCCAAGTCACTTCTGAAAGTTGCTCATAAAAAGGATAGCACTTCCATGTGGCTTCTCATCCTCTTAGGTAAGGTGCTACGTAAGCCCTCAGCTTAATGTAAGATATCCAAATACCATAAAAACTCCATGCTAGACAAAACACATGTAGAGACTATATAAACAACGGATGTTCCAGCACTTTAGCTGTCCCAGTTCTTAACTCTCTGACTTTTCCCAGCACTAAGCACCAAACTTGTAAATGAATATTTGTTGAGGTGGTTTCATCTGGCTATCCAGCCAAAACATATTATGCCAAGTGGAGCAGAGAAAAATCTTCCCTGCTGTTCCCTGTCCTAAAGAATGTGTTACAGAATCTGTGAGCATAATAAACAGTTGCCAAGTTGGCCCACACTGGAAATTATCTTTTTCTGAATTCCTCTGTCATGTGTTCACCAAAATAAAAAAGTAAATAAGAGCTGAAAGTCAGAAATAAAGAAGAGGTCATTATTATCAAAAATCTCAGAAACTAAACAGATTGAGAGAAAGACATATAGATTTCAGTTTGATCCAAAATCCAGATGATCTTTCAAACTACTGATCCTGGCAGCCAGCAGTGAACCCAACCCAAGAGCCAAGCTCTTCACTCAAGTTACCTCAAAGATAGCAACTTACATAGATCTGTCCAGCAGTTTTCATTTCATGGTTTTATCCTGAGAGACAGGCATACACAGGTTCCAACATTTTCCTTAAAACTCAAATCCGTCCAAATACTGCAGTGACTCAGGCTTTTGTTTACCTTTTTCTTCCAATAAATAAATGAGGTTGTTGACTTTGTCTTCCAATTCTTATCTTTCAGACTTTTACTTAGTCGATTCTTTCCACATTTGGTCATATAATGTTTTCAATAGGTCTACTATTCTAATTAAATATTGGATAATACAAGTACAAATGTATAACTTACTATATAAAATATCTATAGCAAATATAAAGCTGCTTTTAACTCTCTAGCTGCTATTAGAAGATACATAATTGGGTAAGAAAGCTTGAACATAATAAATCCAAAAAGCAAACAAGATATATTTAATCTTCAGTTATTTTCATACCTGTAGATTAGGGATCAGCAATTTTTATGGGGAAAATAGTAAATATTTTATAGTATTTAAAAATGGACCATATGTCTCTCTTACAACTACTCAACTCTGCTGATGCAGTGTGAAATTAGTCATGGATAATACATGAATAAATGACTTTAGCTGTGTTCCAATAAAACTTTATTTATAAAGAACAGTTTGTAGACTAGAATGATCTATAAACTATATTTTGCTAAATCATTGGCTATAGACTTATAGTCTCTTCCATGTTAGGCCCTACTCTATTTCAACATATAAAATTTCTATGTGTAAAATACATATTTTATTATACTTTTCAACCTTAATTATTCATTATTTCTTAATTTCTAACACATATATATTTTTCTTTTGTCACTAAGTAACTTAGATACTACGCTTCAGCTTTTCACATACTCAACCCGTTTTAAATTAATATCTAATTCCACATATCTACTGCCAAGTTGTGTTGACTTATGCTCTCACATTCTCTTGTCCATCAGCTAATCATATTATATGTCCTCTTGTGTGCATGATGGGAATCTGCTAAATGTGTGTGATCTCTTTATGGTAAAGTGAGAAGGGAAATAGTGGCAAATGAAATACAAATTGATGGAGTCCCATGGTACCGAAATTTAGTTTACCAAACAAATTTAAGGATTTATTCCCTTTGCTTCGGCTAATAATATAATACTTAAGGGCTGAAAAACAAAAAGAATAAACGAAACTAATGTTCAAAGAGCCTGAAGAATTTATTAAAATTCATATTTTTTTGGACTTCACCTCTTTGAGGAGATGGAACCTTAGATTTATTTGGTGGCTCTTAAAAGAAAATAAATTACTGTGACATTCCTGAAACATTTGTATCTACAGACAGATTTAAAACCTTTTCATAAAGCTTTGCATTCTGTAGCTGTTGTTGTCTGTTAAAGTCAGAGTAAACACTAGTGACAGCCAGCTGTTCCTTTCTTATACCATGTCCAAACTGCTTAAAGTGGATCATTTGTTGGCTTAAATCCACACACATTATGTATGCCACACAAAACATAAAAATCTTTATCGGCAAATTATTACTAATGTGAGTTTTAAATAATGAATTATATTTCTCTCAAGGGAGAATTACTCTTGCAGTTACATTCTTTTTTATACAAGAAGTAAAATATTATTAAATATTTATATCACTATGATTTGACTTTGAACAGTGACTGATTAGAGGAATTTGTTCCTTCTTATGACATGTAATTATTAAAAATTCTAAAGCACAATCGACTACAGAGGTTGGTTGTCTAAGTACACTGAGAATAAATTTTAGACATTTAAAGTGAATGTCAGCCTAATTCCTAAGTAAATAATAATATTTTCCACTTAGAAATTTATTCAGAGTTATTTTGAATTTAAGTTTCAGTGAGATACATGGACATATTTTATCATCCTCAAGTGCCTTAAAATTACATGCATAATTGGGCGTGTAACTGTTTTTCTGGTAGTAAAAAGGTATATGAATATCCATATATTAAAAAATGGAAGGATGAGTCAAAATAAATACTGATGGAAAAATAATTGCTATGATATTAGTATGAAAAATATCACTTTCTTTTTTTTTTTTACTTCATATAACAGTAACAAGGAAACAACAACATGAAGAGTTTTATTTTGGTAACTTGAACATTAACAATGGTTGTTTTTGAATTGTAAGTCTTTAAATGTTAGACAAACAATGTTCATGTCACATGAAGAAAGACATTGAATAGAATTATGAGAAATAACAGCAGAATCATGTTTTGACATTAATTAATAAATTATATTTTGTGATGAATGAAAGTAATGTAAACCAGAATTTTGTATTATGTTTCTAATAATGACCTGTGATCCTATGGTCCAAGACAGCTGCAAAAATTTTTTTCAGTGTTGTGATGTCATCAAATTTTCCGAAAGTATGTGCCAAATAACAACTGTCTTTATGCCATTTGTGAAAGCCCCAATTAAAATTTTGCTGGTTGCTTAATTTTGTTGTTTATATGGTTTTTCCCTTAAATTACTATTAAAACACAAATCCAAGCTTTTGGAGTATGTTCAACTAGCAAATAGGTCTGGGCTAGACTAGCGGAAAACTAATAGGGCATATTTCTAATTATCTTTACATAACATTCATGTTAAAATAGAATGCAGTTTCAGAAGAGTGAATAAAAGAAAAGACATTTAACCTTTCTGTATCTTTAGTTTTAATATTCATAAAATCTCTTGTAGCTTGAAAATTTTATGATTTCAGTTTCAAAGAAAGTCTAGCAAATGAACCATAAAAGCAATACTGCATTGATCAGGATAATGGATTGAATAGGATGTAATGAGCATTAGTGATACTTTTATACACTTGCAGAGAAACCAAGCTATTAAAAACCTAAGGTCAATTTCAGCCATTAGCTACTCATAGATATTTTCACTCCTGCCACCAGGTAGATTTCTTTCAGCAGAACCTGGACCTGTGTACTTGAATCAATAATGTTGTACAACGAATACACTTACGTACGGTATCTCATGCTAATGAGACAGACAGCCAATCTTTTCCTCTAGGCTTATTGAATTGACCTAACAACAATACTTGTTAAATATTATAATTGGGTGTATGATCCACTCTTTACTGCCACAGGGCAGGACAAAAATAAAGTTCAGTAGAGATACATTAGAGCAATGAATCTTCTCAAATGAAATAAATATGTGAGTACTTCCATAACAAGACAGTCTTTTGAAAAAGAACTATAGTGAAACACTTGGTTGCATATTCAATATTGAAATGTGAAGGTTGTTTTACATATGAAAGTTCTTTTCCCTTTTGTTTATATGCTTCATACCAGAAGAATTGATCCGCTCCTTCTTCAGTGAAATGGCACAATTAATTCAGATTTAGAACCATAATATACAGCTTACAGTTATTAACACATTAAAAGCAGGTTTAAGGATGATGATAAGATATTCCCTCTACCAAAATAATCTGAAAATAAATGAGCAATTAGAATTAAGAAATACAAGCATATAAAACATCCAGAAAAAAAAATGAGATAGGAATAATGATGACATCCCATCTTTGTCATTATTTATGGTTAATTAGAATATGCTTTTAGATCTCATTTGCAAAATAGCTTTAGAATATTTTTGCCTTAATACTATTTTTTAAGACCTTTGAGCATTATATTATAACTTTGCGAGGAAGAAGATATGAGCATTGAACTTATAAATGACCACATAAACTGAACATATACACTGATTAATGTTTTAAAATCTTATATCTGTTCATATTTTAATAACACATCCAGAATATAAAAGCGTAAATTATAGTAACATTTTTATTAGAGAAACTATAATTATAAATAGGCCTTTGAAAAGATAAATGAATGAAAGGGATATATCAGTGCTTTTGCTTTTCACTCTAGCATGCATTTCTAGATTCTATGACTTTTTAAGGAAACTGAAAATATTTTAATTATTTTTATAGTATCTTTTTAGGTGTCTGTTTTGAGATTTTCAGTAAAGAAAACTGAGAAAAATTGCCCATATAATTGCATATTTTAATTCAGATTACTAAGAGTTGCCTGAGGTTTTCTTGGAAAAAAATGGACTTCCTCGTTTAAAACTAATTAGTTCAAAAGCATCACTTTATATGAGAAAACAGAGGTTCAATAATAGTCTTGTTGTAGAAAAAAAGTTATTTAACTAAAATGAAAATTTTTCCTTTGAGTTCAGTGTTTTTTCCTAATTTCCATGTTACATGTAATTAAGAATTTGACCCTTAGGAAGCTGGAAGTGTTATAATGTAAAGTACAATGCCCTGTAAATTTTGTTTAAATTACCTTGGTTATTTTCACATGAGACAAAATTAGCTTGAAATACAAATATATTTGATATAAAATATGTCTTCATTGTTTTCTTATATGGAGAGGAAATTATTTAATTAAACAGGTGGGATTATTTGCATGACTTACCAGATTCTATTGGCAGAAAAGCAGAATATGGAAGTTGAAGTTTGGGGGGTGTACTGACTTTTATTATGTGGTGCATTATGGTGTAGATTCCAGACACTCTATTTGGTTAATCCAACATTCAATGTTTCAACAAGCAAATTGCAGCTTTCTAGCACTATGGGTTCAATAAATACTTTTATTAACACACTGGGACTACACATTCAGGCAAAACTTCAAAACCAAAAAAAAAATGAAGAATAAATAAAGGTTATGTTGATTACATGATTTAGAAAAAAACGGGCTGAGGAGGAAAGACTGAAGCCAATTGGGCTAAAGTCCTAAAAATTTATCAATTGGTAAGCTTAAGTGAGAATAATTAAAAAATAATTAGTATTATTAAGTACCTATTATATGGTAGGTGCTTAGGCATATAAATCTGATTTTACTTAATCTAATAATATTACCATAAATTTGACTTGTTAATTCTCATTTTTATAAATCAAGCATTTGAAATTCTGACCTAAAGATTATATGAGCTGATTAAAATCAGAGTACTTAAACTGTCACTCAGGGATCAACTTCCTTTTGATTATGATTTGCATTTTTTTTTTCATTCTTTCACTTTGAATCTATTTGTATCTTTGGATTTAAAGTGAGTCTCTTGTAGACAGCATACTCCAAGATTACCTTTTAAAATGTATTCTGCTGATCTCTTTATTTTGATTGAAGAGGTTAACCCACTATATTTAAAATAAGTAATGATGAGAGGGGACTTCAGTCATTTTTCTATTTGTTTTCCATATTATAACATTTTTGGCCCTAGTGTTTGGCATTACTATCTCTTTTGTATTTGGTTGATATTGAAGTACAACTAATCTCTTTTTGTGTATTCTATATTGTGTATATCCCCATGTCTTTTTGTATATATTCTATTTATTATTCATGGATAACATGGAGATTACATTTAAATTCTAAAATTATAATGCTCTAAATTGATATTATACCAGTTTAAGTTCAATAACACATAAAATCTTCTCATTTCATCCTTTGTATTCATTGATGTCACAAATTGTCTTTGTACATTGGTGTCTCAGATTATAAACTAAAAATTTTTAATGTGTCGATGTCTTACTTATGTAGAAAGCAAAACATAAAGTTAAAAATCAAAGTTACAATAATATTAGCTTTTAGATTAATGATCTAATAATTTTAATAATGTATTTATCTCTTAAATTAGGTAAAAACAAAAAATGTAGTTACAAAGCATTGCTACAATAATGGTACTTTTTATAATTATCAATTTATTTACATTTATTGAGATTTTTATTTCTATATTTTTCTGTGAGTTGCTGTCTAATATCCTTTCATTCCAACTGGCAGGGTTCTAGATTCTCCTGCAGGACAGATCTTTTGACAACAAACTCTCTCTGCTTTTGTATAGCTGATAATGTCTTAATTTTTCTTTCATTTTTGAAGAACACTTTGCTAAACATGACATTTTTGATTGGTAGGGCTTTTTCCCCCATTAACACTTTGAATATATCATCCAAATGCCTTTAGTTTTTCAAAGTTTCTAATGAGAAATTCAGCAACAATTTTATTGAGGAGGATCCCTTGTATAGGATGAGTCCCATCTCCTTTGCTTTTTTTTTTTTTTTTTTTTTTGAGATAGAGTCTTGCTCTGTTGCCCAGGCAGGAGTGCAGTGGCGTGATCTCCTCTCACTGTAAGCTCCCCTTCCTGGGTGCATGCCATTCTCCTACCTCAGCCTCCCAGGTAGCTGGGACTACAAGTGCCCACCACCATATCCAGTTAATTTGTTTTCTATTTATAGTAGAGACAGGTTTTCACCATGTTAGCCAGGATGGTCTCAATCTCCTGACCTCATGATCTGCCTGCCTTGGCCTCCCAAAGTGCTGGGATTACAAATGTGAGCCACTGCACCCGGCCCTCCCTTGCTTTTTTAAAACATTCTTTCTTTGGCTTGAGCCTTCAAAATTTGAATATAATGTTCCTTACTATGGGTCTTTTTGAACTCATCCTATTTGGAGTTCATTGAGCTTTTTGAATGTTTACATTCTTGTCTTTTATTATATTTTTGTAATAAACTAATGTTAAATGCTACTGGGTTTTAAATTATATTTCTTTGAAAATTTATAAAATTAAATATGTTTACATTTGTCTCTTATCAATATTATTTTGAATTTTAAATGTCTACCTGAGAAACCTTCTGATTCCGTGGATTAAAGGGAGAACTTATCAATCCAGGACCTTAGAGTTTTTAATGCACACATAAGTTGCCAATAAAAAAAAATGTGTGAATTTTACCTTTACATTTTCAGCATCATTTTGGGGGGAAATATCAAGTTATAATTCTATGAAATACAACAATCAAATTACTTAAAAAGTACACAATGCAGGTAAACTTTCTGAATTGAAATCTTACTGTAATCACTGATAGACTAGAAATGTATATAAATGTATTTCCATTTAAATGACTACATTACTGTCCTCTGAATGTAAATGCTGATTTGGCAAATATATTGGTGTGTAATTTTGATTCAATATAGCCTAACACTTTTAGTTCAATGTCACATACATGTATCAGTGTTTTGGCACCTTTCAGCAAACTACCTAGTATATTACCAACTCATTAATTTATTTAATTAATCAAATAACACAACATATGACTATTCTCCTTTGTCAACTTTTCTTTCTGATTCTGTAATTGTTTCTGTGTTATAAGTAGTCTCCAGATTATATATGTCAATGATTTATTTGAGTGCTCTAAGAAATAGAACTGTATTTCCATTTACAAAGTATTTCTGAAAAATGATGTTCTCACTGCTTCTCAGGGGTAAACTTCATGTCATCATGTTTTATAATGCATTATTCACAAAAGATAGTGCAGAAGCAGTGTGATCATCCATTACATTCACTCTAACAATGTAAAAATTTAAGATATTTTCTCACATGATATATTTTTATAGTCCACAGGACATAAAACTGCTTACTTTGGTCAGCATTCTCGAGTAGTCTATTGTACTTGTCCAGATTTAGTGACCTTAAATGGATTGAGTTCAAGTAAATGAAAATGGTCACTTTTCTAAACACCTACTGAATGACAGTTCAGTTGTCAGTTGTTTAAAACTGAACTTTTCTTCATGTAGCGCTTGCCAGGAAAAAAAATATATATCTTAATTATACTATTGTAGAATAGAAACTGATTTTGCCTTAGTAAATTTTATTTCAACATTCCAAGTTAAAGATAAGAATAGAAGAAGGAAAGAGTCCTGAAACTCAACTCTTATAGTTATGTCATCTATAGGTTAAACCCTTGTAGTGTTCTGGAATATTTGCTCATTACTGCAGACACAAAGATCATTAAGACTTAATTCATGCCTTCAACAAATGCACAGTATACCCTATCTACTAAGGCAGACAGATAAGAAGTACATATAACATTATATATGGTGTATGAACTGCTATAAAAGTATATTTGAATATAATAAAGTGAGTATATCTGAGAGCCCAGAAAACACAACAACCATCACTTGCCAGAAAAGATGAGGTATATAAAGAGTCACGTTAGGGAAAGTTTTATAGAAAACTTCACAATTAGCTCACCTTTAAAGATGATTTTGTAGCTTTATGGTTTTGCCCTCTTGGGGATAAACACAAACACACGCGCGCGCGCACACACACACACACACATTTATTTGCTATGATGGCTGATGAAAATCAGATTAGACAAATGTCTTCGGTGAACATTTTGAATATTAAAGTTGGCCTCATATATTGCTGCTCAGTTAGCTTAGAGATTGGTATAAGGCAGATAATCTTTTTCACTTTCACTTGAATTTATCTTAAATCCATGTTAATTGAGTTGGGCATTCTTAATAAATAGTGACAAGTAATTATAATCAGAGTCATAACATTTAAAAGTACACGTGTACTGATTCAACTGTAACAGGACACATTTATTGAAATCAGAGGAGTGGGTTACCAACTGACAGGAGAAAACTGTTATTTAAAACAAAATATGTACAATTGTAAAATAGCTAAAAGAAAAATTTGTTTTCATTCATTTTTGTTCTGTTGTTGCTTTTCGTAAAATTTCTTTGGATAATGATGCCGTTACATGAATAGAAATTATATACATTCAAATGCTGAAAGTGCACCAAAATTAGTAAATAGAATATTATCTGGACAAGTAGAGAATAAACAGGGAAGAAATTTGGAAATGTTTCAATAGATGCTATAGTCTAGAGTATGAAGAAATGAGAAATTCAGCTCTAATTCAGAGCTGCTGTTGTCATGGAGCAAATTTATACCCTAACAACAAGTTCAATTTCCAACCCAGAGTTAAAACTCAGTTTGACAGGATAATCCATAACAATATTGAAAGTGGCCTGATAATGGCATGGGTTATAGGTATATAAATAACTTTTTCATTGTGGCATCAAAAGACAAGCTATAACTGCACAGTGGTACCAACATAGAATGTCATTTTCACTGAACACTCATGGTATGCCCATTGATGGTATTTGTGAAATACATAGTTTGGGGAATTTTTCTAAATGAAAAATTCATGGATACTAACATATTTCCCCCATGAATTTTAACACAATATTGGTATGGTTTTGGATAACTATTAAATATAGATAAAATATTTTAAGATCTAAATGATTTTGTTTTGTTTGTTTTCTTATGTACACTGTAAATAATTTGAGCATAGTTAGAACCAGTTTACTGCTTTGTAATTTACAAAGTGCTATGTACCAAAGTAAACAAGTTAGTAGTTATAATATGGATGGAGAACCACTTAATAACTTTAAATATGGGGGGCATATGTCCAGATTTGATGTGTCTCTTTATCTGTCTTGCTGCAAGAATGTCTATATAAACCATGAGTTGTTTTAATAATGCCACAAAATGTGAAAGTTATTAAACTAAAGGTAATAGAAAAAGTAGAGCAATTTATAATAAACCTTTAAAAATAAGTTTTGAGATATATTTTTATGAATAAAGCTTATTCCAGTCTACTACTACTACTAATTATTGACAATGTGATTTTGGACAAAGGTAACTATCATACATATCAGAAATTCTCGATATTGACACTGTTCATATCTTTTATGTGATTAAATCACTCCTGTTGGAGAACTGCTGTTGTATACCCTCTCTGAACCTCAATATCTTCAGCAATAATATGAGGATCTTAAACAGAACAGGTGGTTGGTAATATAAAATGAAAACACATTGCTCCTGATTGTCAATAAATGTTAGTTATTCATGTTATTTTTATTTTATTTATTTTTATTTTTATTATTTATTTGTTTGTTTTGAGACAGAGTCTCACTCTGTTGCCCAGTCTGGGGTGCAGTGACATGATCTCGGCTCACTGCAACCTCTGCCTCCCGGGTTCAAGCAATTCTCCTGCCTCAGGCTCCTGAGTAGCTGTGATTACAGGCACGCACCATCACACCCGGATAGTTTTTGTATTTTTAGTAGAGGCGGGGTTTCACCATGTCAGTCAGGCTGGTCTCCTGCTCCTGAACTCATGATCTGCCCACGTCAGCCTCCCAAAGTGCTGGGATTACAGGCATGAGCCACTGCGCCCAGCCCATGTTATTTTTATTTTTACAATGCATATTAATATATAGATATGGTTTGTTTCCTTTGTAAACATATATATCTAAATTATTAAGATACATATTTCACAAAGAATTACTTCATCAATTATCTATTATTGACATATGTTTTTACCTACCAGTTAAAAAATGTATCAATAGAATTGTGATTATGTTAGATTTTTCTGGAAAATGGAAAAAGAAGAGGACATGGTGAACTCAAATGAGTAGATACAACTATGTGTTTTAAGATAATGAATAAAGCAAAGCCCTAATATGAAACAGTATTTATTGTGAAATTGGAAGTCTGTGGATAATACTATTAAATAAAGGGATAGCAATTAGATAAATTCAAATAAGAAGTAAATGTGAGGTTCTTAATATAATCATATTTGAATAGGTAATCAGTTAATGAGAGGTTGGCTGTTGGAGCAGGCAAAGGATGCCAGGAACAGAGGAAGAGCTGTAATATTGTTTTTCATATAATTGATTCTACATTGTCTCTTTGGATCTCAGCTACACAGCAGCCAATTCAATACAATACACTCTGCATGGAGATAAACACAAAGAAACTCCTGTTAGGTCTATTTTCATTCATTATTGGAGGGTGTAACTATATGTTTCATGACTGCAAAAAGTCCCTACAGTAAAATTTCAGTCCAATTTAAATGTATGTGCCTTTGTTAAATTTAGAAGAAGGTCAAAGTTGGGCTTTGAAAATTTCACATATATATATTTCATATATACTTGATATTTTACATTTGCTCAGTTTTATAAAGATTTTACCTATAGCATGGGAAGACTTTTATTTATACAATTTACAGATTATTACTTTATATATATATAATTGCTATGCAATCTAAGTATTATATATGTGATTTACAAATATTTTTCAAAGATGTTAATTCAAAATATTAAAAAGTTAATTGTAATTTCTATCCAGAGACTACAGAAATAAAATAAAAATTCAGTTTTTTATGGTGAAAATACAAAGACTTCTTCTTAAGTATGGAGCTGTCAATTATAAATATGAAAAAGGTAACAGTCATACACACACACACACACACACACACAAAATAATGCTTTTATTTCCATATGCTAAAATTTCAGTTAATTTTTTTCAGTTAGTTTTCACATGGGAGACAGACTGTTCTTTGCAGCATCTAGAGAATATTTCTAGTAATTCCCTGGCTTGGGACAGATAATCTTGCTGTGATGGTCATTGGTTGTATTCTGTATGACCTGCAGATATCAGAACATCTGAATTCTCAATAAACCTTCAAAAATTATGGTAAAAAGTTAATGTCTAATTTTCACTTGAAACTTTCCTTTAGAATTTGGCAATGTTTTATGGCTTCTGCTCTAGACTCACTAGAATAAAATAACACAACTAAAATTTTATGAATACATGTCTCTAAATTTTGATAATAAAATTACATATGAATTAATACTTAAATGCACCTTGATATTTTTTAACTTTTAGGTTCAGAGGTACATGTGCAGGTTTGTAATATAGGTAAACAGAATTACCATACAACCCAGCAGTTCATTACTGTGCATATACCCAAAGGAATAGAAATTGTTCCACCATAAAGACATATGAATGTATATGTTCATTGCAGCACTATTCACAATAGCAAAGACATGGAATCAACCTAAATGCTCCTTTATATTTCTAAGTTGGCAACTCTTTCTGAGTTAGAGATTTATTTATTTTGACTCTAAAAATTGCAAATTTATCGATTATCTTATTGAAAGTAAAAACTAAACTCAAGATCAAACGCTTCACACATTTACATGACAAATTTTAATCATAAAACCTGATATGTTATCAATAAAGAGAAAAGCAATTTTACCAATTTCATTTTGTTTAATTTATCTCTTGACTGTTGCTTATTTTATTCTAACTTTGAAATTCATATTGTTACTTAGGCAAATGGTATCCATTCTACTGTTACATCATTTTGAGTAGCTAACATAAATCTTTAATTCTTGTATTTCTGTCTAAAAATCATTTTTGTACACATAAAAAAGTCTCTATTTAATCAGGTATTTTGTGCAAGACAAACTTTTCTGCCTCATTGTGTAAATTTTCTTTATATGCAAAGCACAGGCCACATTTCAAATGGCTTTTGCATAACTTTCCCATTCCCTTCTATTTCTATTGGGAAAACCAACTGAGATTAGCATTATAATTTTATCCATAAATTAGAAAATTAAAATATTATGCTATTTGATTCCTCCAAATTGTGAAAAGTATAAATTATTTTCCTATTATGTACCTGAACCTTACAGATATTAGCAAAATAAACCTGTGTTTTAAAATGCTTATATAAAAAATTATAGGGGATGGTTAAAGAGATATTTGAGCGTATGATAAAATTAATTGGATTTCTTATCAAAATTTAAATTTGATAGAAAATTTAAATTTTTCAGTAATATATGCACACTTGCACTAACATATTCAAATAGACCAATTATTATTTGTGATTGTAACCAAGCAGCTTGGCTTCACACTACATTTTAAAATTTTGTTTTCTTTCCTCCTTTCTCCCCAGTCTCAAGATAAAACTTTGAGACAAACTGCATGTGTGTTTCCTTTCATCTTGAAATACTGCCTCGAAATGTGCTGTGACTCTCTTCCCCTTTCTTTTGCTGTTCCATGCTCCTATGCCTTATGCACATTTATTTACCTAGATACTTGTTAAGCACACACCATACTCATTTATCCGGTCATATGTTTCCTTAAAAGCTTCAAGGGTCAGATTCTGATATAGACCAGATACCACTGGCCATGAAGGTCCTGGCCTCTTCAACAGAGGAAGCAATAATTCAGACAAACCATTGGATCAGACCATGCCACCTGACCCCTCCCGGCCCCTATCTCTTTTGCATTCTAAACCCTCTCATAAAAAAAAAAAAAAAAAAAAAAAAAAAAAGCAAAACTGCATTCCCTCCACAAATGGAAGAGTGGAATATTTTTTCTACTTTTCCTCTTGCTGCTGGCATGGGTAATAAATTTGCATTCTTTTTTTTTTTGTTTGTTTGTTTGTTTTTTAATCACACTTCGTTATTATATAGGCTGTTTTCTATAAGTGGTAAGCAGCCAGACCCATTGACAGCTACATAGTGATAAAAATCAATACTCAATTTTACTTTTTAAAATACGTACAAAAAACTCAAATTCGTTGAAGTCTAATAAGCTTATGTAAATGGAGGACACATTATAAACCTCACATATTTTAAGTGCATTTAGAAAGTTTACTATATTAGGCCTTATACTGAGCCATAAAGAAAGTCTCATCAAATTTTTGACAATAAAGTAAAACAAAAATAAATTTTGCAATAAAATTAAATAAAATAGCAATACAAAGTTTTTTAGAACATGTTTTCTGACCTAAACATAATTAGGCTAAATAAAACAGAACATCTACAGTTTAAATAACCCATGAGTGAATCAAGAAATAAAAGCAGAAAGTACAATGTAATTTTACTAAAATATAAAATAATAATGAATGTGTTACAAAACGGGTCCCAATCCAGACCCCAAAAGAAGGTTCTTGGATCTCATGCAAGAAATAATTTATGGTGAGTCTGTAAAGTGAAAATAAGTTTATTAAAAATTAAAGGAATTAAAGAATGGCTATTCCATAGGCAGAGCAGTCCCAAGAGCTGCTGGTTGCCAATTTTTATGGCTACTTCTTGATGATATGCTAAACAAAGGGTGGATGGGTTATTCATGCTTCCCCTTATTAGACCACCTTGTCTATAAATTAAGTTTGATTTCTTAAAGACAGCACACCATTCCAGTCAAAGCCTTGGTAAAATAATCAGTTTCTCCATTTGTGCCATATTGCAAAAGAAAACAGATTCCTGCACTTATGCAAATAACTATAATGACATAAGTTAAAAATATGCACGACTAGTTCCAAATTCTGGAGAAATCAGGTAGAGACAAGCAAATATCCTCCAAATTTTGTTTACAGAAATACACTTTACTCAATTGCTATAAACTGTAAATAGCTCAAAGTAAAGGTTTTCTTGACTTTGAAAAACAAAGCAAAGATCAGCAACGTATTAAGCAAAGCCGCAAAGATTATTTTAGTCTTCCATTGGTTTGGTTCATGCAGTGAACTTCTGTTTTGCTTGATAGTCATGAACATTTCAGCTTTTCATGAGTCCTGAAATTGTTTTTCTCTATTTTGTTTTCACAATTTCCAAAATTATAAGAAACCTGCATTTAAGAGTACCTGGTAAAATCCTATAGCTGATTATAAACCACCTTTTGAAGAGAATTAAAACAAGATAACAATTGTCTGTGAATGAGAACATGTTTTAGGACAACTATAGTGAAAAACACAATTGACAAAGAACTTTGGCTACCTCTGTGGCATACAATGATTTCACATGACAATTATAACTATCAATAACATATATAAGTTATATTAAAATTATAGGGGATTTTCATAATTTTGAACACATACCAAAAACATATTTATACAAATACAGCCCAAAGAAAGCCAAATAACATTTTGTATTTGACAATACTTCCTGTATGATTTTTATACCATATAAGCCAAATTTTACCTTTGCATTAGTGTAGTATTAATGTTAAACCCAATTATTAATAAAAACTTACAGACAAATCTATCCAATTTTAACGTCTGGGACCATAAGGTAGTATTTTTCATTAACCTTTTATAACCCTTTACAAATTTTTGTCAAAAAGCAGACCAATGTTGTAAGAAAAAACTGTTAAATTTATTGAAAAACTGAATACTACCCTTTAGCCACTATATTCACACACAAAATTTATTTTGTAAAGCTAATCTGTTACACATCGCCCCACAACTTGCTCAAACCTTCAGCTTTATCTTATTTAACTTAAAATAATCCTTTAACCCTTTAATCTAAGCCAAAAAAATTATATTCCCATGATTCCCATGCCTTCTTATAATCTTTTAGCAAAAGCATATTCTATTTTAATTGCACGCCTTGCATGCAGAACTGTTTTTATTTTTTGTGTTTCCAAAGTTTACTGAAGTCACATGAACTAAAAGGCATTATACTTTTTACTTTTCTGACAATACTTTACTTAAGCACCTACTATTTTTAAACCAATTAAAACTCTTTTATATTAAAAATTACACACAGAACACCTATAATACAAAGAAAGACAGAAGATCCTGTAGTTGTAAGATTTTTCATTTGCCAGTTTTTAAGTTTCTTTTTAAAGCATGCAGTTTTTATGGCCAAATAAGCAGGCACAGCTGGAAGGCAAAAAAGACCCCCCAAAATTAAGGGTATTGTTTTTATACTAGATCTTAGATCCCAAAAACAAGGAACCAGCTCATCCCATGGAAGTTTTATCTCTCAGTGCAGGGTGGGAACATCTCCATACTGCCTAGGTGGCCAAGAGCATGCTTCTCAGATCTAAACATGAAGAGTTGAGTATTTCCTTGGAACTGCCATTAGTTGTTCCCAAAATCATATTTCCTTCCTAGTTATTACACATCAAAGTTCATTCATAATGTGAAGTAACTTCTGATACTTCTCAAAGTTAAAAACTTCGGATAATGCAATGCAAAATAGAGCAGAGCCTTAGATTTTGAGAGGGATCTATTCATTTTTAATTCCTGGGGATTTATAAAGAAAACAGAGTCCCCCTCACTGCCAAAACAGGGTCTATGGCTCCTCCTCTGTTTTTCTCAAGACGTCCCAAGCTGTCAGAACTTGAATATTTGCTTTTAATTAAGCTGACTGTTAACCATAACATTCTAAAAAAAGGTCAATATTTCTGGCTTTTGAATTTTACCAAATGTAACCTCCCAGGTGCTCAGAGAAAAGAAAATTCAAGATGTTTCATAGAGGGGAAAAGAATCAACAAATGATAAAGTTCACACAGATATAAACCCAAAAGGGACTCATTCCCTAAGCTAGGAATTGAACCCAGGCCATCGTTACAAAATGACAAAGCCTTAGCTGCCAAGCTACAGCATTGGTAGTTTCCATTGCTCTTCCTAGAAGGAGCCTAAAGCAGCCAGTTTTGAGCTTGCAAAGGCTTTTAACTGATCAAGATAATTTTTAGAGCTAAATATGACACAAATCCCAAACTTCCCGTTCCCTGGACAACGGAGACCAAGAGAAAGTACCACCAAGTGGTGACAAGGTCGAACTCCCAAGGACATAACTGACCAGTTTGCTGGGCTGTCTTGAACAGCAGGCTTATAAGTGTCATGGGCCCACATTCTAACCTAAAGTACCTCTCTTTCTGATAGAAAGATATAGAAAGACAAATTCGTAGTACAGAGTACTACAGATTCACTACAACTTAAGACCAGCCTCGCAATTTTTTTTTCTAATAAATCAAAACTTTAAAGAGGAGATAAACAGTGATTATTACCATTCATTTAACCAGTATGCATAGAGCAAGAAGGAAAGAGAAGGGAGAAAACCATTGCCTGTGGTGGGGTGAAAAAGGTGAAATGCTCAGGGAGGCCAGAGAAAGATTCACCATTACAATGATGTTGAATTAAAAGTTCAGGCAGCTGCTTCTTGGTCGCTAAGGGATCTTGTCCAGCAGTCTCATCAGCTCTCAGGTTTTCCCTTTTTAGGAAGAAAAAGCTCCTATGTTTCATAACCCTATTTATGCCTAATTCTGTCACCTATAGCCAACAACAAACAGTACAAGGCAGATTAATTCAAAGAGAATAGCAGTTAACATCCCATAGCACCAGATCAGTTATTAGCAGAGAATGACTTTACTGAGAGGGAGGCCTCTAACCCCCTAAATCATAGGAAGAACACTAAACTTCCCAAGTTGGGCCTTGAACCAAGGTTTGGTCAAGAGTTCTTGCCTTTTACTGAGAGGAGCGTTTAACCCTCTCTGTTTTAGGAGAGACTCTAACTCCCCTAAGTTGGGCCTCTAACCTAATCGCATTCTTTATCTGGGTAAAAGCACCCCACTTACACAAAGTTGGCCAATTGGTATGCATAAATGATTCCCTTTTGGCTTTGGGGGCTGTATTACTTTGTTTTCACACTGCTGATAAAGACATAACCGAGACTGGGCAATTTACAAAAGAAGAAATTTAATGAATTCACAGTCTCATGTGGCTGGGAGGCCTCACAATTATGGTGGAAAGTGAAAGCGATGTCTCACATAGTGGCAGACAAGAGAAGAATGAGAATCAAGTGAAAGTGGTTTCCCCTTTTAAAACCATCAGATCTCATGAGACGTATTTACTGTCATGAGAACAGTATGGGGAAACTACTCCCATGATTCAGTTATCTCCCACAGGGTTACTCTCACAACTTGAGAGAATTATGGAAGTTACAATTCAAGATGAGATTTGGATAGAAACACAGAGTTTATAAGTTTATTAAAAACTAAAGGAATTAAAGAATGGCTATTCCATAGGCAGAGCAGTCCCAAGAGCTGAGTAGCTGGGATTACAGGCATGTGTCACCATGCTCTGCTAATTTTGTATTTTTAGTAGAGACGGAGTGTCTCCATATTGGTCAGGTTGGTATGGAACTCCCAACCTAAGGTGATCCACCCTCCTCGGCCTTCCAAAGTGCTGGGATTGCAGGCGTGAGCCACCACGCCTGGCCCGAATTTTAATATAGTTTTTAAAACTCTTAGAGAATGCTTAAATTGTAAAGTGAAGAACATATGTAGAAATTTAGTTGTATAAAATCATGTGAAGAGTCCAATACATATTATGTTGATCTGCATTTCTTGAACATAGGAAGTATGAGAAAATATATTTGAAGATAATACCAGGGAAAAAGTAAAGGAGACAGTTTATAGAGTCTGATGTGTTTAATAATTTTTTATTCAAACCTTATAGTGGAATAGATTATACTTTTACATGGAAATTCAAGAAAACATAGAACAGGAGAAAGAAAGTAAATATATTTGTAATACTCCCAGCCCCAAACAATTGTATATTTTTGGTTATATATTTTGTGTTATTCTCTTTTTTTACATTATAAAATTAATATAAATAACCATGCCCTTTTTTTTTTTTTTTTTTTTTTTTTTTTCGGTAGTATTATTGTAGCTGGACCAGCTGCAAACCAAACTCCACAGACACCGAGTTAAAGAAGGAAGAGGTTTATTCGGCTGGGGGCATTGGCAAGACTCCTGTCTCAAGAGTTGAGCTCCCTGAGTGAGCAATTCCTGTCCCTTTTAAGGGCTCACAACTCTAAGGGAGTGCATGTGAGAGGTTCATGATCGATTGAGCAGGCAGTGGGTACGTGACTGGGGGCTGCATGCACCAGTAATTAGATTGGAATAAAATAGGATAGGGATTTTCACAGTGCTTTTCTATACAATGTCTGTAATCTATAGGTAAGGTAACCGATTAGGTCAGGGGTCTATCTTTAACTACCAGCCCCAGGGTGTGGCGTTGGGCTGTCTGCTTGCGGATTTCATTTTTGCCTTTCAGTTTTTACTTTTTCTTTCTTTGGAGGCAGAAATTGGGCATAAGACAATATGAGAGGTGGTCTCCTCCCTTATTATGTTAGGTAGTCAGGCAGACATGAACAGTGCAGGAGAGCCAAATCCCCCCAGGAGCATCAGGCAACCATCAGGTGATGGTCAGGAAGTTGTTAAAACTGTCTGTCTAAAATAATAGTTAGTTGCAGCCAGTGCCAGGGAAAGGCAGTTTCCCAATAGGTAGCAACATCTGAAACTGGTGATCAGCAGCTTCCTGATAAGGCCTCAGGAGTTGGGCGAGTGCACTCGAGCATGCTTACTAGCAGAAAAAATAGGAGCGTTCAACTGGTATATGATTTTCTCCTAGAAGCACTCAACAGGTGAGGACAGAACACTTCAAGAGATTTTATATAAAATAAATATTTTTCATAGAACTTAAGCATTGGCTTTATAATATATAATTTTAGAAGTAATGAAAATTGACAACTATTTAAATCTACAATTATTTCTATAAAATGGAGAAAAAAGTATTATAAGTTATCTAAACATCTTGCTTTACAGATAAGAAGACTCATGTCTAAACAGGCAAACATACTTATCCAGTGTCAGATAGTTTAGGATAAACTAAATTATACATTAGTTTATCCTATTTCCTAAATAGGATATTGCCTAAATAACTTATTTTTTGAGAACTTTATCTTCTTCTTACAGTAAAATACTTAGATTTAAAAAAAAATCTTATTCGAATTATATATCCAACTGTACTCTGTTGTATGAGTCAATATAGTTGATTAGATAAAGCATAACAATTTCTTCTACTTGGAGACTCTGTGAGGAAGTTTGGGAGGGCTTTTGAAAAATGAACCATCTGAAGAATTGGTAGTAAGTAGGTCGCAGATGGAGGAAGAAGGAATTGTGAGTATTAGTTTATCAAAGAAATGAAATCGGCAGGCGGCAAATTCCTAGGCAAATAGGGGCAGGTTTCCCGTGAAACCGCACCTTCTGGCTCGAGACAGCCTGAAATTTGAACCCAAGGCTGCCAGTTCCCCGTACAATCCACACACAGAGTGAAAACGTCCTTGATGCCTGTTAGCCAATCAAATGATGGTTTTTCCAGTCCCACTAATGGACCACTCAGCATACCCTTCCTCCTGCCCATAGACCAATGAGCATGTACTTCATTCTGAGCCCATAAAAAAAAACCCCAGACACAGACAGACATGGGAAGTACCCTTCAGAGGGTAGGAGCTACCCACTTTGGGTCTCTTCTCTGCTAAGAGCTATTCTGTCACTGGGTAAAAGTCTTCTGCCATGCTCACCCTCCAGTTACTGGTGTAACTTCATTCCTTCTGGATGTGGACAAGAGCTTGGGCCCCACCAAATGGCCGAGGCTGAAAAAGCTGTAATGCTTTCCTGGCCTTCTTGCTGAGCTGTGAGCAGGCCTGAAAAGAGCTGTAACACATTCCTGGCCAGCTTGCCAAGCTGTGGGTGGTGACAATGTCCCTATCATCGGTCCGTGAAAGTGAAAGTGAAGACTGCCAACACTTCTGGGGGCCCAGACCTCAGGATTCCCCAAGCCAGAGTTGTAACACTATAGACCTCGGTGGCCACCCCATGTGATGGGAAGTGATGGCAGGGCTGAGAAAACCAGGGAGTTCTAGGCGAGAGCAAGGTGACAGGACTGAAAAAGCTGTTATAATCTTAGTCATTTAAGAAAAATTTACTGGCACCTTTTATATCCTGAGCCTTGGTCTATGTCCCTGGGAAATATGAATTAAAAGAATGAACAAGAATACGGTTTCAATGAGTTGGCATTTTAAAAACACGATAAAAGATCAGCATAATAATTAACCAAATAAATAAATAAATAAATATAAATTAAAAATGATAAATTCCTGAGATGCTGGAGGTGGGAATGAGAGAGCTGTGGCATCCCGCCCCCCTTGGGATTCTGCAGTTGCTGGCGTCTCCAACTTTTTTGTGTGCCACCACGTTCCCCACATTCCCCTCATCCAGACCCCAGTGCCTACAGCAGAAACTGCTTGCTGTAATCCTGGTCCAGCCACAGTCTTATACAACACTGGCACCTGTGTAGGCACCTGGAGCTCCCCGCTGCGCCACAGCAGCCAGAGCGCCTTGTTGTGCGGAGTGGCAGGACCCCACACTTGCTCGCTTAACACCCCTGGTAGTCCTGAACTTGGCTCACCCTCCGCAGGCATGGGTTCCGGGCTGTTATGGGGAGCCAAGTGCAACCTGCTGGTCTGAGTTGGGGGAACAAGCTCTGCAGGTGAGAGCAGATCTCAAGCAGAGGCACCACTAGCCACAGAGGTTTCTGGCTGCCAAGAAGTGACACCCAAAGTATTCTGTGACAGAAACAACTCTCATTTACAAGCTGACCGAACAATGGGATAAACCCGAAATTATGTACTGGGATTATTGAGAGTACTTCTTATATTTTTAACAGTTTTATTTCTGGCAACAGACTATGGGATTTCATTTACCAAACATGGTATGAAAATGTCTTCTATATGCTCAATAAAATAAATAATTATGCATTTGTTTTGTAAATATTTCTGAATGACTTTTTTCTCGCATTTCAAGAACCATTAGCAAACTAAAGTTAAAAACCCAAATCCCATTTTAGCAGGAACTTTTATCTCAGGAAATGCTGCTGTGTATTTTCACAATCAAACCTCCTCTGAAGGAGGCCTAATTACAGGCTTCATTATGCACCTGGTGAAAATTAACTTTTAAGCAGTCTTTAAAATACGTTTTTAAATTATCATTATGCAAAAACTGCAAAAATACCTGTAATTGTATTTACAAAGCAAAATTGTTATAATCACCTCTAACATTCAGGAGCAACCTCAGGATTTTATTTTTTTTAATAAAAAATTAAAATAGAAACCCTCATTACTGATTCATGAACTTTTTTTATGAGCACAAATGTTATCATTGACATATGTCAACTGCTAAACTTTAACATGTACTGAATGCTAGTTCCTTAAAATTGACCTTAAATATCTTGGAAATATGTTTAATTACTGGAAGAATGGTAAAGGTCATAAAAAATATTTAAATATCATTATGAATTTTACTATTTTCTTAATGTTAGCTTCTGGAAATAGTACTTTTAGAGAGAAATAAAATTTAACATACACATTTTAAAAATGAGACTATTTTCATTTTGTATGCTTCATTTAAGGAGTAATGTTTCTTAAAATCGATCTGCGTGTGTGTCTGTGTATGAGTTAGAGAGTAACATTTTTTTTCCACGAGTGTTGCTAAAAAACAAAATGTGCTGTAGTCTATTTTGAGTCACAGCCAAAAACTAAAAATATACACGTACAAACAGAATTCTTTTTTTTTTTTTTGAGACGGAGTTTCACTCTTGTTGCCCAGGATGGAGTACAGTGGCACAATCTCAGCTAACTGCAACCTCCGCCTCCCGGATAGAAGTGAGACTCCTGCCTCAGCCTCTTGAGTAGCTGGGATTACAGGCATGCACCACCATGCCCGGCTAATTTTGTATTTTTAGTGCAGACGGGGTTTTGCCATATCTGTCAGGCTGATCTCGAACTCCTGACCTCAGGTGATCTACTCACCTTGGCCTCCCAAAGTGCTGGGATTACAGGCGTGAGCCACCATGCCCAGTCCCGAATGCACTTTAAAAGTAACAACTAGAGATAGAAAAAGTAGAAACCGGAGGTAGAAAGGTTGGGCACTGGAAGCAGTTATGTGGTAATGGATGTGTAGCTGCAGCTGATGCAACTCTTTGTTTTGTTTTGTTTTGTTTTGTTTTTCTCTCTCCAGCTATTTTTTATGAAAATACTGGGAAAGACAAAGATGTGGCATTTTAAAAACACTAGATTTTTTTGGCAAATTGTTTTGGGATAGAGAATTAAATCAAACAATTTTTCCAAAAGTAACTACTAGAATAATAATTAAATTAAAGGGACTCTTGATATCAAAATCTGGTATTAGAAAACTCTGAGGTTATCAAATCTCATACTTCTTATTATGCTCATAAATTTAAATATTTAAATTACTGGGTACTAGTCTTAAACTCCAAATGGGATGTGCAAAGCTATAGTCTGGCAAGAGACCTCCTGTTATGATATTTTTCCACTTTTGCTTGAGATTATTATCAGTCTTTGTTTTAAGTGAGATTCATTTCCCAGCCTGGTCCAGTCTTTATTTCAGCAGTTTCATCTTCCTTAAGACCCTCTGAACTGACCTATCTTTGGATATGTACAAGAATTACTAACCAAGAAAACCAATGGATAATCTGTGAAGATATCATGGGCATGAATTTACAGAACTATGCATTTATCTGAAGAAAGACTTATAACCAGTAATGGTGTATTTTTAGTTTTTAGAGTTTTTGTTTCATTTGTTTTGTTTTAATAAATTAGTTTGATGACAATTATAACTGTATTTCTTTAGGAACAATTACTGAAAAACACTTTTTGAGGACATTTGTCATCTAACAATTATTAATTTGGCAACAGTTACATCAAAACAACAAAAACTCCAGAATGTTTAAAAGAAATAAAAGAAGCAGAGGCATACTTCCAAGTGTCAAAAAGAAATATGGGATGGTTTCAGAAAAGCAAAAGTCTTCTTGTGATGAGGCTGACTAAAATGTCTCTCATCATAGGAAAAGTTTCACGCTCAGAGCTGTTAATCTTGTTTCATGTTCAAAGACATGCTTATTATAAAGAATATTTAATTTAAGGGATAACAGAATAATTAAGCAAGCAAACATGCAATATTTCAATTAAAGTTGAACTTGTTTTGTCTCTTAAGCAAATTATCTAAAAAGTAGAGACAGGCTTGTACCTTTTTCCTCTCTCACTGATTGCCACATCGGAATCTCAATCTAAGAAACAAATCCATCAATATATAGAACATAAAATTTGCATGTGAAATAGAAGTATTTTAGAAACGTTCTCCAGTTAATATGGCTTATAATAGCATCAAATGTGTGCCTTTCACAGATGGCAAAACTTCTTGGCCAAATCCTGTATTGCTTTTATGAAAATATCAAATACATACATACCCTATTAAATTAGAAATGAGGCCTATATGTCGCAAAGCATAGAATTTAAAAGTTGCTAATATTATCATAATTTATCTTGACATAAAAATCACAGCTGTTGAAAATACACACACAAGAATTGTAGAATTTGAGACTAAGTTATTTGCAGGATGAGAGTGTTAACTTTGAGAGAACATGGTACAACAAAACATATTTTAGGACAGCATATTACTTCAACAAGTAACCATGGTACTAATTTTATTGTTAATTTATGTAGTGTATATATATATTTTTCTGCGTTTAAATTTTCATTAATAATTTTCCTATGAATATGATCAAATTATGACATCTATTATAAATAAATGTCATAATTTATTTTTATTTTAATTTTATATTTAAATGTTTTATTTTTTATCTTCTTTCCACACCAAACACACTGATATATAAATGTAATTAAGACACCTACAACTAATCTCTGCAGTGTTGAATGCCATTCCTGCAAAATACTCCATAAGCTAAGATTAAGTTACTTAGATATGTGGCAAAAAAACCATGAATATGTGAGATTATAGAGATTTGTTTTATATTAAAAGAAATGCCCAATTTTTTAGCCAGCAATGCAAACTTATTATTTATATAAACCTTATATATTAATTTAGAGAGTATCACTAAAGTTTGTAAGTGTGCACATTTACACACACACCCATATATACGCATTTGTGTACATCTTATGTATAGTAACTCCTAAAACCTCTATATGAAGCTTAGGTTTTAAAGGCTAAAAACGTGTACATGGCCGCTGCAGGATTATACCTGTAGCATTACTATTGATAACAAGATGGTGTAAGTTTGTCAGGCTTTTTCTTTTGATGTCTTAGGCAGTGAGACCATCTGGAAATAAAAACGAGAAATACATTTAAAAAAACACATTTCATAATGAAGATATCCTTTAACTAAGGTATATCTGCCAACAGTAAGGGAATAACTGATATAAAAAAATATGATGGAGCGACTGGCATAAGGAAATGTAGCACAATGGGAAGAAAAATGTCTGTCATATAGGTACCCCAGACTTAAAGACCTTCTTCTAGACCTACAAGAATTTACAAATTTCCTAGGTTACTATTTGTCAGGATCCAGTTGCAAAAACAGAAACTATTCTTAGTCTTTCAGAAAAGGGACATTTATTACAAGTAGTTGATCATATAGCTGCATTGGGTATATATGATTTAATGCATTGACATTTCTTTTTAAGATAATTAAATGATATCATACAATTTAGCTGAATAGATATTAGGGAGTGAGAATTTTATTGTTGTTATTGTTTTCTCCTTAGAAATTTTAATAGTATACTTCGGGAATTATAGGGCTTTTAAAAGGGCTTTTTGTTATTTCTTTAGTGGCCGCATGTGTTAGTAATAAACAGTCCCTGCCCAGTGCATATAGACTTATTTTACAATATACTGTCATATATATTTATAGTCATATATGTATATATTTTCATATATTTATATATTGTCATATATGCATATTGTTTTAATTTAATTTAGGGGAGCTTTAATTAATTTAGGGGAGTTAAATAAGTTTAATGTGAGACCAAATTAAGTAAGAAAGCAGCAGGTTTTAATTGCAAATATGCAGCAACTCTCGGGCGAGGTTCTCCGGTCCTCAGGTATGGGGCCAGGGAAGTCGCGCCGGCCTCTGCCGGCGGTGGACTTTTATGCATTGGTACTGGAAGAGGGGAGGGCAGTGGGCAGGATAAGGGCATGATAGAGGTGTTTCTGTAGGTGTGGCCGGGTAAGTTTCGATCTCTTCGGATTGACGTCACCTGGCGCATGCTCGGTTGTCCTGCACTTTCCTGGGCACAGGAAAGTTGGTGATGAAGAACCTGGAAGCAATTGGGACTGTGCCATCTTGTTCACCTTCCTTCATTTTGGTCCCTTCTCCCTCACCCAAACAGTCCAACCTCTTATTGATTGTAAGAATTTGGGGCGTCATTGTCTGCCTTTCTGCTTCCTGCTGTTAAGGGGCGTAGTTAGGGTCTGAGGTTGGCAGTTGGACATAGGTATGCAGGAGCATTTGGTTGAAGGTGACTAGGGTGATTTCTTGGATCCTGGCTCAGAGAAATTTTATTAGAATGGGAGCAAAACATAACATAAGACAGAGGATTAGTATGAGAATTAGAAATGGAAACATCTGCTGTACTACAAGCAGAAGCCATACCGGTGGTCCGGGGGTTAAGGGGGCATTAACTTGTTGAAGCTCCTCTTTGATTTTGTTTAATGTTTGGACGTTGGTGTCAACCAGGCCTGATTCATTTATATAGTAGCAACACTCCTCTCCTAGGAAGAGGCATGTTCCTCCTTTTTCAGCAGTAAGGAGATCTAATGTTTGTCTATTTTGTGCTGCTACCTGGGCCACTGAGGTGATTTGACATTGTAAAGAGGCTAAGCTTTCAGCTGAAGCCTCCATGGCTGCTTGGACCTGAGTGGAGAGGATCCATTTAGATTGAATCGAGTGGGCGAGGGCCCCTGTTCCAAGTCCTGAGGCTACTAGGGACAATGCTAGGGAAACCCTGATAACTAAGGGAAGAAATGGCTCATTTTTGGATTTTATTGCTGGAAGTGGTAAGCTGTGAAACTAGCTCGGACAATTCTCCTTTGCCATATAGGGTTAAACTAGGCACTAAAGACACCAGAACACAAAGGGATTGGGTGATGGAGGTGTGGTTAAGAACTTTGGATAAAGTCTGGTCACATCAGAAGTAGCCGCCAACGGGGGCTGTCTGGGTCCCACTGGGAGCTTGGGTGTGATTACACCATGAAAGATTGGGAGTAGAGTAGCAGAAAGGAAGGGTTTGACTTTCTGGATCACAGCATAATGAGACTTGAGGCAAGGATGTTGCTTGAGAGGAGCTGGTAGGGTTGGTGGTGATATTGAAAGAGGCTGGTAGAGGGACCGCCACTAAGGGAAGTTTTCCGAGTGTAGAGTAGAGGAAGCAGTGGGAGAGGTTTTTCAGTCCAACTGCCTGTGTCAAGTTAAGTCCTTGGTGAATAAGTGTCAACCATGAGAATGGGTCCTCATTGTTAGGGGGTAATGGGTCCTCATTGTTAGGGGGGCTTAACTGTTTTTGTAGTTTTTGTTCATGAGATTTTACGACTGAGGTTAAATTTTGTAGGGCCTGTACACTTTTAGGGAGATGTACTTGCTGTACATATACTCTCTTTACCTGGATGGTTGCAGTGGGATATGAAGAAAAAGATGATGCATATAGCCCACCTTTAACTCCCTGGGCCCACTGGGGGTCCCAGGGATCCTTAATATGAAGAATATATTTTCCTGATGTTAAATATATTGTAAAAGGTAGATCTTTGGGGGTACAATAACCATTCTCACACAGTAGGGCCAACTCATGCATGTTGCAATAGTTGTATGGACACCCCAGGTTGGCTTCTTGCCAGTAATTTTTACAATTATATTTAGTTTGGTCGTACAAGAAACATATGACTGGGTGGTCATATTTGCTGACGGAACCTAGGTCAAAGTTAAGAGAGAGGGCAGCTTGACAGCCCTGGGGGGAGCAATCTGCAGTACCCTGCATGGCTGAGTGTACCTGGTTGTCTGTAGACCAGGTTTCAGTTATAGAGAATCTCCATATAAACTTAGGATTAGTAGGAGTAACTAGGGGAATCAGAGTAAACCATAATAATGGTAACAAAGGTGTAGAGGGTAAGTTTGACATTGCTGAAATCACAAAGGGCACCCTGCTAAGCTAGGTCTTCTATGAGAGTAAAAAGTCGGGAGACCCACTGGTTGGGGGATGGGTCGGGAAGGAGGGTATCTATGGGGTTTATGAGGGAAAAGTCAGTTAAGTTAAGATGAAGAATAGTGAGGAAGCGGGAAAATTTGAGGAGGGTGTGGCTCATCTAACTTGTTTCTGTCTTGGTTATTTTTAGATGGGTGGGCGACAGTTGGGTGGACTGCCACTTAGCCTGAGGGGGTTGGGCTCTCTTCAACTGGGTAAAATGGACCCAGGAACTGTGACCCAAAAGCTTGGCTGCTGTAGACATAGTAAGAATTATTGTATATGGGCCCTTCCACTTCGGAGTAAGGCCCTTTGCATGTAGATCCTTGAGTAGAACCTGGTCACCTGGAGAAAGGGCCGAGGGGGTGTCTGGATTTCCTTGTGTAGGTGGGGGAAGAGACCTTTCGGCATGTTCTCTAAGTAATTGTCTTAAGAGAGAGAGAGAGGGCAAGTAGGGTGCCAGTGGTGTGGGAAGAATAGGAAGTTCTTGTAATGCAAGAGGGGGCCCGTAAACTAGTTCAAATGGGCTGAGGTCTGTAGGGCTTCTAGGTGTTGCCCATAGTCTGGTAAGGGCAAGGGGAAGTAGGGTTACCCACGATTGATGTGTCTCTATGGAGAGTTTGGTTAGTTGTTGCTTGATGAGTCCATTGGCCTGCTCAACCTTTCCAGATGACTGGGGATGGTATGGAATATGTAGCTTCCAGGTAATGCTGAGAGAATCCGCCACCAATTGGATTACTCTGGAAACGAAGGCCAGACCGTTATCAGATTGGATTGATTGGGGAAGCCCAAAGCGTGGTATGATTTGTTCTATAATTATGGTAGCCACAATGGATGCACTTTCCCCCATAGTGGGGAAGGCCTCTATCTACCCTGAGAAGGTATTTACTAAGGTGAGTAGGTAGTAGAGTCTTTTGTGTCTAGGCATATGGGTGAAGTCAATTTGCCAATCCTCTCCAGGTTGATGCCCTCTAAGCTGATGGCTTGGGTGTATGTTGCGTATTGCCCCTTGAGTGTTTGCCCTTAGGCAGATTAGACACTGTTGGCCGATTTTTTTTTAGGTGAGAGAGAAGGGATGGGCACTCAATGATGGGATATAAAAAATTATATAGAGCTTGGTGTCCAATGTGTAGGGAGTTGTGGATGTCTCCTAGGATTTTTTGCATTTGAGCTTCAGGGAGGACAACACGGTTCTGGATAAAGATCCATTGGTCAGGCATTATGGTTGCTTGTGGGTTTTGTAAAAGTCTACTTTTTTCTTCTGAGGAATAGGAAGGGGAGTATTGGGGGTTTAAGAAACAGATAGATTGGGGATTTTTTGTGGAGAGTGCTATCGATTTTGCTGTGGCATCGGCAAAGTGGTTACCTTGGGCAGTTGGATTGGTAGGCCTTTGATGTCCTTTGCAATGAATGATAGCCACCTCTTTAGGGGAGGTTAGAGCTTGTAGTAACAGTTGGATTTGCCTGCCATTTATAATGGGAGTTCCTTTGGTGGTTAAGAATCCCCGCTCTTGCCAGAGTGCAGAGTGTGTATGTGTTATCATGTATGCACACTTAGGGTCAGTATATATATTAACAGTTTTTCCCTCACATAGATGGAGTGCTCTGGTTAAGGCAGTGAGTTCTGCCTTTTGTGAGGTTGTGCCTAATGGTAGAGGTTTAGCCTCTATTACTCGGGTGTTAGTGACTACCGCATATCCTGCGTGTTTGTTTCTGTGGGGATCAGTAAAGGAGCTTCCATCCACAAAGAATGCTAGTTGTGGATTTGGGAGGGGTTGGTCCTGTAAGTGGAGATGAGTTGGGGGGACTGACTGAATGACCTCAGGACAGGAATGTTCTGGGGCATGTGGGGTATTTGGGGTAAGCAGGAGAGTGGCCGGGTTAACGGGGGAACAGGGGGCTAATTTAATGTCAGGGCTTTCTAAAAATAGGACATGGAATAATTGTATGTGGGAAGGAGTGAGATGACTGATGCACTTGTGGGAAATTAGATCTTGGAGGCGATGTGTGGAATGGACGGTGAGGGGACCTTTTAAGGTAAGTTTTAAGGCTTCTTTGGTTAGTTCTGCTGCCGCGGCTAGAGCTCGTAGACAGGGTTGCCACCCTTGCACCGTGGTGTCTAGCGGCTTGGAGAGATAAGCAACTGGTCTAAAGGTTGTTCCTATTGGTTGAGCCAAGAGGCCTGTGGCTACCTTTTGGCGTTCATCGGTGAAGAGATAAAATGGGTATTGGGGGTTAGGCAATGAGAGAGTGGGGGCTGACAGCAGACATGACTTAAGGCATATAAAATGAGTAGTGATTAGTTTTGGATTGGACAGGGGTCATGTTGGGGACTCTTTTGCAGCCTGGTAAAGAGGCTTGGCCAGGACCCCAAAATTTGGGATCCAACGTCGAAAGAATACTACCAATCCTAAAAAAGATAAGATTTCTTCTCCATTGGTTGGGGGGGTGAGGTCCTGATAAGACTTAATCTGTCTATAGTAAGGGACTTGGACACAGGAGTAAGCTCTATACCTAAGTATATAACCACAGGGAGACAAAGTTGGGCCTTTTGTTTGGTGACTCTGTAACCTAGCCCTCCTAAATAATTAAGGAGGAGGGCGGTGTCCTGTAGGGAGATATCATGTGAAGGGCTACACAGAAGTAAATCATCAACATACTGGATAATTGTGCTAGAACTGATTGGGCACTGGGCCAGATCTTTGGCCAATGCCTGTCCAAAAAAATGGGGGCTGTCCCGGAAACCCTGGGGGAGGACTGTCCAGGTTAACTGAGTAGACATATGGGTTTTGGGGTCTTCCCAAGTAAAGGAAAACAGAAAATAGCAGTCAGGGTGTAATGGAATGGAAAAGAATGCACCCTTTAAATCAAGGACTGTGAAGTGAGAGGTTTTGGGAGGTATACGGGATAAAAGGGTATATGGGTTTGGGACCACTGGGTGTGTTGGGATTACTGCCTAATTAATGATACATAAGTCCTGAACTAATCTGTATGCCCCTGAAGGTTTTTTGACAGGGAGGATGGGGGCGTTACAAGGAGAATGGGTGGGAATTAAAATTTGTTGTTGGAGTAGACGAACTATGATGGGTTTGATTCCTTGTCGGTGATGCAATGAGAGAGAGAACTGGGGGCGAGATGGAAAGTGGGTAGGGTATTTTAAGCGAATGAGGACTGGCTTATGGTGTTGGGCGACTACCGGGGTAGAGGTGTCCCATACCTTTGGGTCGACCACCACTGGAAACGTCAGGGAGGGGGGTTTAGGACCTTGGTTATGGGGGCACAAAGGCGCTATGAGGGTGATGTTAGAGCCAGGGTGAGGACGAAAGGGAAGAGAAATAGATGCCTTGAGTTTGGTTAAGATGTCTCGTCCCAAAAGAGGGGTGGGACAAGAGGGCATGATGAAAGAGTGACCAAAGCATGCATAGTCCAGGCAGCAATTTAACATTGGGGTCTGGCGAGGGTTAGACGGTTTACCGTCTACCCCAACTACTGAGATAGTGGATGGCTGGCTATGACCTCCATAAGTTGGCAAAACAGAATAGGTAGCCCTCGTCTCAATGAGAAAAGAAATTGGCTTACCCACTACCTGTAGAGTTACCCTAGTCTCGGCAAGGGTGACCGGGGTCTCCGAGTGTGGGCACCGTCAGTCATTGTCCAGGTGTAGGAGCTGGAAGGAGCCTTCCAGCCCTTGAGTAGAGGCACCACGTTGAGGCACGATGCCTGCCCTGCTGGCGGGGCAATCAGACTTCCAGTGTCCTTCCTGTTGCCAGGTTGGGCATGGCATGGTAGGTAGGCGAGGATTTGGACACTGTTTTGCCCAATGCCCAGTTGTGCCACACTTAAAGCATGGACCAGATGGAGTGGCTGGCTTGGCTTGGGGACACTGGTTTGCCCAGTGTCCTGGGTCTCCGCATTTATAGCAGGAGCCCTTAGGAGACTTATCTTTGGTTTTCCCTGCTGGCAAAGTGGGCAATGCGGGTTGGAGGGCAGCCACTAAAGCTTGTGCTTGGAAGGCGGCCTTCTGTTTTATCCTGGTTTGTCAAAGAGCTTCTGCTGCTTCTTCCCTAGAGTTAAAAACTTTGAAAGCCAGCTTGACTAAGTCCTGAATGGGGGTTTGAGGCCCATCCTCTACCTTTTTAAATTTTTTCCGGATGTCAGGGGCTGACTGGGAAATAAAATAAGTGGCAAGGACAGTAGCTCCTGCAGGAGAGGTGGGATCCAGTCGGGTGAATTGGACAAGTGCCTCTGTAAGGTGACTTAAAAAGGAGGCAGGATTCTCATCTGAATGTTGAGTAACCTCTGTAATTTATCAAAATTTACTATTTTGTTAGAGGCTGCCTTCATGCCAGCTAAGAGGCATTGTATCATAATGTCTCTTCTGCGATGCCCGGGTTGTTGAGGTTGGTAGTCCCACTCAGGATCTGCAGATGGGACAGCTTGCTCACCCACCGGGACGGCAGGGTCAGTTAAGTGTAACTGATCTGCATGTTGCCTGGCGGCTGCAAGAATGTGCTCCCTTTCCTCTGAGTTTAGAGTAGAAGTAAGAATGACATGTAAGTCATGCCAGGTTAGGTCAAATGCCTTACATAGGTATCGAAACTCCTTGGAATATAGGGTGGAGTTAGCTGAAAAATTGCCGAGCGGTTTTTCAATTTTGGAAAGATCTGCCAAGGAAAAAGGGACGTGGACTTTAACTAGTCCTTCAGCTACGGCAACCTCTCGGAGGGGGCCAGTAGATTAGTAGGAGAGATAGGTCAGGTTGATTCATGGAAAGTTAATTTGTAAAGTCTGGTATAGTGGTCTTTGAGCGCCTATGGGCTGCAATGGGAGAGGTGAGAGGAGTGGCTGACGGAGGAGCATCAGGAAGGGCGGTGGGAGGAGCATAGGGAGAGGTGAGGGGAGTGGCTGAGGGAGGAGCGTTGGGAGGGGCGGTGGGAGGTCCATAGGGAAGGGGGTTGGAAGGTCGGGAGGGAGGTGTCCCGCCATCCACCCCATCTGAAAGGGAGGTAGAGTCCTCCTCTGTTGTTGGGGTGGGGGCCGAGGGCCAGGTTTTGGCTAACAAGGCCTGGGCCATTGAACATTGGGCGCACAGGTCTGGGCAAGAGTGCAAGTCCCAAAGGCCTTGGACATAAATGATTTCTGACCACTTTCCTAGCCTTTGACAAAAATTAGAAAGGTCTAGTAGAATATTATAGTCACGCATACCTTCGGGTGGCCATTGAGATTGGTTGTCTAATTTATATTGTGGCCATGCCACTGTGGAGAGGAAAATTAGTCTTTTTCATTTTAGATCCTGAGCCAAATGTAAGGTTTGTAAATTTTGGAGGAGGCAACCCAAGGGAGTGTTCCTAGGGATTTTTGACTGTGAGGTTCCCATTGCCCTAGCTAATAGGAATGGAAGCCGGTCTTGGGCAGCAGCAAAGCATCCTTTGCTGCTGTTAAAGACTGGGGGCTTGCGGAGCCGCTTAGGGAAAGAGAGAGAGAAACTTCAAGACAGATGTCTCTGGGTTGAAGTTTTCCTGACAGCCACCAGGTGGCCTAAGCCTTGGGCGTGTACATGACTTCAGGCCGAGGGGACTACGGACCAGACAAACTAGGGAAGGGGAACACTCACCAGAGATGGCGACTTCAGAGCAGCGGCAAAAAGGACCCGGAACGCTTAATATACCCAGCAAGGTTTTTGGAGCTGGAGTAGTAGGTTCGTGAGGGAGGAGGTTCCCTGGATCCCCCTGAGGGATACCGAGGAAGGGTCTCCTCCTGGGTTTCGGCACCAACTGTTTTACTTTAATTTAGGGGAGCTTTAGTTAATTTAGGGGAGTTAATGAGACCAAATTAAGTAAGAAAGCGGCAGGTTTTAATTGCAAATATGCAACAACTCTCAGGCGAGGTTCTCCGGTCCTCAGGTATGGGGCCAGGGAAGTCGCGCCGGCCTCTGCCAGCAGCGGACTTTTATGCATTGGTACTGGAAGGGGGGCAGGCAGTGGGCAGGATAAGGGCGTGATAGGGGCGTTCTCCATAGGTGTGGCTGGGTAAGTTTCGATCTCTTCGGATTGAGGTCACCTGATGCATGCTCGGTTATCCTGCACTTTCCCGGGTGTGGGAAAGTTGGTGATGAAGAACCCGGAAGCAATGGGGACTGTGCCATCTTGTTCACCTTCCTCCATTTGGTCCCTTCTCCCTCATCCAAACACATATAATCTAAGAGCTTTAATGAACATATTTTATTACATATGTATAATCTGAGATTTGAAAATGCTCCATAGATTAACAAATCTAAAGAATCACAATTAAAAAATAAGAAGAAACTGAACATTTCTTTTAACATATATATATTTATTTATTTTATTTTATTTTATTTTTTTTGAGATGGAGTCTTGCTCTGTCGCCCAGGCTGGAGTGCAGTGGCCGGATCGCAGCTCACTGCAAGCTCTGCCTCCCGGGTTTACGCCATACTCCTGCCTCAGCCTCCCGAGTAGCTGGGACTACAGGTGCCCACCACCTCGCCCGGCTAGTTTTTTGTATTTTTCAGTAGAGACGGGGTTTCACCGTGTTAGCCAGGATGGTCTCGATCTCCTGACCTTGTGATCCACCCATCTTCGCTTCCTAAAGTGCTGGGATTACAGGCGTGAGCCACCGCAGCACTCCCAGCCGCTTTTAAATATTTTAAATAATGTGTACTTTGATTTATACAAGTCATCTCTTTGTCAGGTATATATGCATGCTCACATACAAACTCATACACACACACGTGCACATAGGCTTTCAGAGAAGATAGGTATTTAAAGATTTAAAAATAAAACAAAATTTTCCACTCTTAATGTCCCCAAATTACCAATGTACTTTCACTTTGCAAGTGCATACAATCCATTTGAAATATATATCTATATACACACTTGTGTATGTGCATATATATGTGTATATATGTAATACATGTGTATATATGTAATATACACATATACACACGTACAACAAATATTTTGAAATATATTTCAGAAGATGTATAAATATAACTTACATATAAATATGAACAGTATATATTTCAAAATATATATTCAGAATGATTTTCAAATAATGTACAGAAAATATTTTAATTGTAAATTCCAGTATGATAGCATATGATGTCTATAAATAAGGTACACAACTAAATAAAAATATTATGCTTATAATACAGGTATAATTTCCACAAGAATTTGAACTAATGACATAATACCTATGACATATCTCACTAAAATTGAACAACAAAAGAATTAAATTATTGTCAAAATAATGTGGGGTTCAAGTAATTTAAATATCAAAACTTTGAAAAATATTTACTTTAAAAATCAGATGCTTTTTAAATTAAATTTTATTTTTTAAGCCACATAAGAATTGAACATATTTGGGAGATACATAGTAATGTTTCAATACATATAATTTATAGTGATCAGATCAGATAAATTAGAGTATCCATGGTTTCAAACATTTATCAGTTCTTTGTGTTGGGTACAAAATCTCCTTTTAGCTATTTGAAACTAAATAGAATATAATGTTCTTAACTATAGTCATCTTACAGTGATATAGAACACCAGAAATTATTCCTCCTACCAAGCTGTAACTTTGTATCCTTTAACAAATCTCTCTCTAGTCTCCCTTTGCTGCAGCTTTCCCAGCCTGTAGTATCCTGTTTTATTTTTTACTTCTATGATATCAATTTTTTTAGCTTCCACATATAAGTAACAACATGCAATGTTTAACTTTCTGTTCCTGGCTTGTTTCATTTAACATATGCCTTCCAATTCCATCCATGTTCACATTTTCTTTACCCATTCAACTGTTGTTGGACACCTAAGTTTCTTCTATATCCTGGCTGTTGTGAATAGTGCTGCAGTAAACATAGGGTGCAAATGTCTCTTTAATATACAGATTTCCTTTTTCCAGTAATGGTATTGCTGGATCATATGATAGTTCTATTTGTAATTTTTGAAGAAACTACATATTGTTCTCCACAGTGGCTGCTCTAGTTTACATTCCCACCAGCAGTGTCTAAGAGTTAATTTTTTTTTTCTGCATCTTCACCAATATGATTTTATTTTACTTTACTTTACTATTTTATTTTATTTTATTTTATTATTTTATTTTATTTTAAAGACAGTCTCACTCTGTCACCCAGGCTGGAGTGCCTTGGTTTAATCATGGCTCTCTGTAGCCTTGAACTCCTAAGCTGGAGCAATCTTGAGTAACTGGGACTACCTAATGGCATGTGCCACCACATCCAGCTAATTTTTACTTTATAAAATTTTTTTTAGAGACAGAATCTTGATATGCTTTTTAGAGACAGAGTCTCGATATGTTGCCCAGATCTCAAACTTCTGGACTCAAGCAATTCTCCTGCCTTGGCCTGTCAAAGTGTTAGGATTACAGACATGAGCCACAACGGCTGTCATTTTTTTAATCTTTTTGATAATAGTCACCCTAATTAGGATGAGATGATATCTCATTGTGGTTTTGATTTACATTTCCGTTATGAATAGTTAATGTTGAGTGTTTTAAACATATACTTATTCGCCATGTATATGTCTTCTTCTGGGAAATGTCTGTTCAGATCACTTGTTCATTTTTTAATCAGGTTGTTTCTTTATTGTGATATTTTGCCTTATGCAAATAGTATTGTGAAGTATTAATGAAGTAAGACAATTTTATTCAAGGATCAATCCCATGCAAATACATTCAGAGCTGTTCTTAGTTAATTGCATTTATAATTTATACTTTTTATTACCATGTGCATTACTCTAAATTTAGTGAAATTTTACTGTATTTTTACTCAGTGTATATACTGTTGCTCATGAATTGTTGGAGTATAATAGTTAACTATCCGTAATTAAGTCTAATTTATTGAATTTATATGTTGCCATTTTCTATAGGAGTTTTTTTTTTCTTTTTTTTTTTTTTTACAGTATGAGTGGAATCATTGCTGATTTTCTATGAATATATGAACTGAATTTTCTCAGATAAATCTTATGTTTCTTTTGTGCCCACAAAGACATCTGGATACTCATCAGAAGTGTAAAAATTCCAACTAGAAGAAAAAAGAAATAATTATTATTTCTTTCTTATTTCTATCAAATAAGTTATATCAGGAAAATGATCACTAGCATGTTTAGCTTTTAAGATGTTTCCCAAATGCTGCATAATTTCTTATCAATTTTCATTATTCATACCCATTTCCTAGCAATAGCCAATCAATATTGCATGAATGAATAAACACAGAAAATACATTACAAAATTAAAAATGAATCTACATATTTTACATACCACAACCACAAAATACTCCCAAATAAGGATTTATTTTTGTGTTTAAAAATTTTCAATAGTTGCCTATATGCATATAATATTCCTCTGCATGCATATAATAAACCACATTAATTGTGATTCAAATCTTGTTTTGAACACAATATAACAAAATGGATAAAATGGATATTACATATGTCTTTCTACTAAATGGAAATCATGCAGTTCAGCTTCTTAGTGTGTGTTAAAATGCTCAGTATTCAAGATGAACTCTCATACATCGCAACTCTTCCTTTGAAGAGAAAACACATACACATGCCTGTGCACATGCACAAGAAGTAGTTTCAAGGGAAATGCGTTGTTATCAAAACTTCTTCTAAACAAAACTTCATTGCTTAATAAATACATTTGGATTACAATTCCTGGCTTGGATTAAGCAACAATTATACAGAGATAAAGAGCAAAAGTACTTCAATATATTTTAATACTGCTAAAAATCAAACTCAACATGAAATTATAAAATCTTTTTGCAAACATGCTATACTTTAATACTATAATAACTTTTTCTCAGAAATCATTTCTTCTAAAGATGCATTTATTTGATTAATTGTCATTAAATCTAGGTCTTACCTGGCAGTGTTTGTGTCATGACTGTGAAACTAATCCATGATCCAATCTGTTATATTAAAACTTAAATTAGCACATACATAAATGTAATCTAGTAATTTCTTCACTTGTGGCTTTGAATAGGTAATTTTAAGGCTTAAAATATTAGAAAACTTATAGATAGGAATACATTTTCAAAAAATAATAATTTAATTTTTACATATAAAGTCACAAGCAATCTCATAAAATGGGATCATATTTATAAGAAAATGAAAGACTTTAATATTTGAAAAAATTGTGATTGAAATGTTCTATTTTTTATACCATGATCTATAGATAAGACCTCTATGTTTTTCTTGTATATATTAATTTATAATACATATACATACATAAGCACATTCATTTAGTATATCATGAATAGGATTCAAGGATTTACATACATAAATAACATACCTCATAGGTGTAGTTAGGACATGAAACCAGGAAAAACATCCATGTGAAGGGGTTATAATTTGGACTTGGGAAACAGGCATTGTTTCCTTTTGCAAAGGAAAGTAAAATGTCAATGATGCTACATATTGCAAATCTGATCATATGCTTATTATATAATACTAAGTCTCCAAAATAACTGTGTACCACATGAAATGTCATCATATATTTATAGCAACCTATTTCACAAATTACTCAGAAGAGAGTCAGCTTTAAATGTTATAACCTTTTGACTCAAATAAAATAGCTGTCATTTTCATACCATGTCTACAGCTATGTTGCTGTAACATTGCAGAGAACATAAGGATAATGAATTCTTTAAGATTTTAAATATATATAAATTATTTTTACATTATAATAGTTGAAATAGTAATACATACTGAAATTATAAAGCGTGTTTTAACATTTGCCCACCTCTTCACATTCCCCTTTACTATCAAAGAAGATATATTTGTTTGAGATTATTAAATATCTCGATTCCTTGTATTAAATTGGTGATAATCATAAGGAATTTTATAAAGATGTCATTTATACCAGAAAAGTATGCAAACTTCTCATAAAAGGATTACATTTAATATCAGTATCGTTAATATTCTGAGATATCACATTTCTGTTCAGCAATCAGGATTGATATTTACATCTCTCATTATCCTTCACATATTGTCACTTTATTTTTGTTAATTATTTTTCCCTTTTCAATTGTTTTTAAGAAACATTTTAGATAACAAATTTTTAATGATTTCAAGTTGAACTTGGAGCTGTGACATTTGTAAAAGTAAGTATGAATTATAAAATTACTGTTTTATTCTCCATACCAAGATTTAATCAGATAACAAATCAGCTAAACTCTTTTCCTTATAACTCTAAAGTCATAATAAAATGTCAGTGTGTTGTTTTCAAAATTGTAGCAATTGCTGAAATATCAAAGTTAAAAATTATGCTAAGTATTGTGCAGATTTTACAACTGTTCATAAATATAAATATGTAGGTCTTTCGATATTACTGATTTTTTACAGTATTTATGTAGACACCTTTGTGTAATGTCCGTATATTAATAAAACAAAGATAATTGAGGAATCTACCCAGGTTATAGTCACTGAATTTCAGAGGCAGAAGGTTCAGGGAATAGTCTGCTTTAGAGCCTGTAGAGGTGCGGAATGATCAAGGGTCTACAAATCTACATTTTTTCCAGATCTACTTTGTAGATTAAATAATGGATATGCCTTATGACACAGAACAATATATGTATATAGATAATATAGTTTCAAGTATACACAGTTGCTATTAACTGTAATATTAAATAAGTTTAGGAGTTACTAATTTAATACTTATATTCTTCATAAATGTTCTCTCAACCTATAGTTATTATAATAGAGCTTCTATTAAATTAAAGTCAGGAGGTTCCTTACATTAAAATGCTGTGCCACCAGGTTCTTCTTTAGGCATATAAGGTTTACTCCATTGCTTCAGGGAGTGCTACTGGGAGAGAACCTTCAACTTTTGTACTCCCTATAGTCGGAAGCAATCTCACCCAAGGTCACACTCACTGATTTAGCCTTAATACGGTATTTGATCAATATTGAAAATTGATTAACTCAATTCAGGAGAACATGGATTTTTCATACCAGTTTTAGAATGTCCCATGCAATCACTGGAGACTTGTTGAGACTATATTGCTCTCAATTTCCTACCTAAATATGATCTATTTCTTCTATCCATAAAAACCACTCCTTAACAATCTTCTTGAGTATTAATCTCCATCCTGGCATCTGCATTCCAGAAAACCCAGCTTAGATATTTGGCACCAGGAATGGCCCAAAAAGCAGATGTTGGAATGGCATTTTAGGGTTGAATGACTTACCATAAGGCCTACAATGTGTACTCCATAGCTGATGGTAGGTGCAGACAGATAACTAAAGGTACAGGGTAGCAATCCAAGTGTAAAAACCTTTTACTACTTGGATATTGTTATGTTATAGTGGTTGAAAACAATATTCTATCTGGTCTAATACTACAAGTGTGATTGAATGGCTCGACAAAGACATCTAAAACAAACTGATACTTGGCAATTAAAAGGCAGTTGTGAAAGTTAGAGGTCCACCTAGGTAGTGTGCAAAGAGGCCTGAAGAAGGCAAAAAAGCTGAGAAATAGGTCCAGGTCTTAATTGTAAAAGTAGTCAAACTCCAAAGAATATCCAACTCCAATCCAATGCAGATCTGTTAAGTCAAGTTTGTTTATCACACAATCTTGGAATGTCTAGGTTTTCATAAACTCCTTGATCCCACAGAGGTGGCCCACTCTTCCCTATGAAAGTTGAGCACACCCTTCCTTAAAAGCAATACAGAAGGCACTACACTGCAAGAAAACCCCCTGGAAAATCTCCCCTATCTTTTCTTCTAGCCACTACAACTAGGGTTATATCACAATATAAACTACCTGAGGTTGTTCTGGGGATGATAGAGAAAAAAAAAAAAAGATAATGCCCCAAAGGAGCTGCAGAACCCAGCCAGCGTGAACCAACAAAATTTAGGAGAATACACATGGGATTGGAATCTGAGGGTGTTTGAAAAGAAGGGTAAAGTATAAAGTTGAATAAAGGTTTGTTTATGTTTTGGGAGCACTGTCCTGGAATACAGGAGTAAATATCCTGCTAAGATTGTGCAAACACACTACTAATATGTACCTGGAAGCATGAACAAAGCAATGGCCCACAATAAGCAAGAAGAAATGTTAGAATTTTCATGGCAGGCTGGGAAAGAAGGTGCTAAGTGCCTTAGAGAAATAGGAATCCTAGAGCAGATAGTCTATGCAAGGCTGAAAAGAGAGGACTTCTTTCTATGCAAGGAATTTTTCCCCATTTCATGGTCTCAGGGTTTTTTTTCATGTTCCATGGGAGAGCCAATATGATACATCACTTTTCAAAACTATGAGGAATATGGTAGTAAAAGGAACACCATCATTACTAAGATTCATGTTGACTTTTGCTGTATCAGGCTAACTGTAAGTGAAGTCATCTTAGAACTGAGATGACTAGTAGTGAATGGGATTAAAGGACACTTCCTCACACCACTCCCTAGAAAATCAAGGCAGTTCCAATTACAGCACTTAATTGTTCCTGAGTCAAAATGAGTGCCCTGTTCATAGGAGGCTTGACCCGCAGAAAGTTATGTTTGACTAATAAAACACAATGTCCCTAGAAGCTAGACAGTTGGATATCCAACAATGCTATTGCTAAATTTAGACAAATACAATAAATTATAGATGAATAGTTAAGAGATTTGAGACAGCTGGTGCTATGTCAGATCTACTATTCCTTTCCCAGTATTGGAATGTGAATCAGTTCTAAGACTCCAAACTCACTGATGGAAGAATAGTCTGGGAGGAAAGGTATTGTAACACCAAAACAAATGCACATCATAATGATTTCAGTGATCTTTACTAAAAGAACTTTATTGATTCAGGGAACCATATACCAGAAAAAAGTGTCATTTTTACATTTTAAGTACTGTTAGACAAAGTGGGTTCACAAAGGTGGTAATTTATCCAGATCATAAATAAATAATAATTGGAATATACATATACTTTGTAGTTTGCACGGTATCTACATTTTCTGAAGCTTTCTTCTGTCATATCCTCCGAGAAAATGTCCTCGACTAAAGGGAACTGCCTTACAAGGTCTTTTTCTTCCCCAGGTAGACACACACCCAACTTATCTGTCTCCAGCCATTCCAACTCTTGACACCTCTACAGGGTTATTCTAGCTTCAGATACCCAATAGAGTTGACTAAGACCATTCTTGTGACTACATCACAGCTCAACTTCCTCTTTGGCATAGTTCTCATTCCTTGCCTCTTTTCCATAATTCCTAATAACCTTATTTTATACCAATTTCTGCTACCTGAGAATATGACTCATGACACTTTGTACAATCAATATTAAATGGTTCCCTTCTAGACATAAACCATGCCTAAAGCACATCTAATAGATATTACAACCAACTTCAAGTAATATATAAGTGAGGGAATAAAAATTCAAGAGTAGGAGACATAAATTTAGAGCTGACACAGGAACTGATAAAGATTTTATGTAAGGAAAAATAATGCATTGAGTATGTAGCTATTAATAATTCATAATCAGAAGATGAGAGTTCAATTTGAGAAAAGATTTGGGACCTGATAGATCAGAACCCCAGATAGGGAGAAATTGAATACAATTATCCGAAAATAGTTGAGGCCAGAGGTTGTCATCTTGGAGGACATTGTTTTTGAGAAAGAAAATGATGCCCAGAGAAGTTTGCTCAGAGAGGGAAGGCATCATGTGGAAGCTTAGAAGGGAAGGGAAGGAAGGAAACATGTTCTGGGATTCAAGGAATTTAGAAAACAACGATGTTAGAGGATGAGAAGACACAATGAAAAACCTCCTGTTTCCAGAACGCACTTTTTTTTTTAAAAGGGATTTCAGTAACCTCATCTGTAAAAAACTATGTTATTTTTCTTCAAGGTCAATTCACACATTTAATAATTAATGTAAATCAATTAGCATTTACATGATACTTCTGTGTGAATAAACTAGAAAGTGTTTTTGTTTGCAGACAAAAACTAACCCACCACACGGAAAACAAAACAAAATTTACAGAACACACACACACAATTACCAAAGAATGTAACCATTAAGAAATCCCAAAACTGAAAATTGATATGGAAAAAAAAAAAACAAGAAAATATAATACAAAATAAGAGTTGACTGTACTCAAGAAATTGTGGACAAAGAAGAAACTTTACCAGTAATATGAAATACATTTTCATTTGCTTAAGGATGTAACATTCAATAGAACAGAGGATATTAAGCAGATGAAAAGAATAGCCAAAAAAAAAAAAAAAAAAAAAAAAAAAAGGGACAAAGATAGTTAAAGAGAAAGTGATGGAGAAGCTAGAGACAAAAGAAGGAACATAGGTATAGTGTAACCCCCCTCACACTCCACAATGTAATAAAACTAATTTTAAAATTGTATTTTGAGGAAATGTTTTAGAACTTTAAATAAATAAATAAATAAAGGGTTAACCTACTAGAAGAGTACCCAGTGATCCTGGGGAAATTGGTTGAGAATTATCAACCCTTAGACACTCCCTCAAGATTCATAGACTTTTATAATAAAAAAAGTCACCTGTGCCTTGAAGCAAATAAAAAACACCATTTAACAAAAGAGAAAGAATTAGATTGGCATCTGACTCCTCAAGAGCAATATACAAAGCAAGATAAAGAGTGAATATTAAAAGAAGGTGGCCTTCTTACATGAACAATTTCAAAATTCCTGGATGACTTAAAATTTTCATTTTCAAATGATGAGACCATATTCCAGATAAATGAAGAAGCTTGAGTTGATTACATTGCTAGTCACCTAGCTAAGACTAAAATCTGTGATATTTAAACATTGGCAATGTTAGCATTTTATTAGATTATATTGTGTTTTGCTTCTCTACTAAAAAAAAATTAGACTCTCAGATGTTTTTCACTTGTGGTTCACGTGAATCCAAAGAAAATCCAATGTATCTATGAATTTGGATCAGATAAAAATGGCATTCAACCTCTCAATGAAATATAGGCTTCACTCTATTGCAAATGAGGACCACAAACTATAAGAGCATTGGCCTTACGTGTAATTTTTTTTCACCAAGATGAAGCACAGATATTTTTAAGTCACAGTACACTTCTTTTTAAATATGTATATATGTAATTTATAACCAATACTCAAAAAGTTGAGTACTCATCACAATGTTGTATAATGTTGTAATAACAAACATATGCTTATATTCTAGTTTTTTCATATATTCACAATTGTTTCAATATAATAATTTTCCTTTGTAATTATATGTATTTTATTTTATGTAACAATTATTCTGAAAAAATGTTTTATATATTTCACTAGCCTGCCAGAAGTGTGGAAGGCAAGAAAATGTTAAGAAATTCAGGTTGATGTTGAAACATAATTGAAGAGTCAAATATGCCTTTATGTTTTCAGTTGAATTATTAATAACAAGTAGTCCAAGTGATAAACAAATGTTTCTCATTTCTATTTGATTTTACAATTAAATTGTATATTATATAGGGTAAGCAGTTGGGAATCCCTACATATAATTGAGCCTAAATGAAATGACTGATTTACCAAAAATATTTTTAAATAATGGAGACACTGTAAACTTTTTCAAATATATAGGTGAGTATAAAAGCAATTGAGTTTTTGCATTGTTGGAATTTGCTGTTTTATACTGGAATACATTATTAAATAAATGTGATTATGTTATACAACATTTTAATTGGCATTTCTCACTTTATGTTTTTTGCTAATGAGTTATCACTTGCTGGTATTTTTTGTTTATTTTAGTCTACGGAAATGATGTTAGACAAAAAGCAAATTCGAACAATTTTCTTAATTGAGTTCAAAAGGGCCATGGGCCAGGCACGGTGGCTCACGTCTGTAATCCCAGCACTTTGGGAGGCCAAGGCAGGCAGATCACCTGAGGTCAGGAGTTTGAGACCAACCTGGCCAACATGGTGAAACTCTGTCTCTACTAAAAATACAAAATTAGCCAGGCATGATGGTATGCGCCTGTAATCCCAGCTGCTCAGGAGACTGAGGCAGGAAAATCGCTTGAACCCGGGAAGGCAGAACTTGCAGTGAGACAAGATCATGCCATTGCACTCCAGCCTGGGCTATAAGAGAGCGACTCCTTTAAAAAAAAAAAAAAATACAAAATGGGTCATGAAGCAGTGGAGACAACTCACAACATCAACAAGACATTTCTCCCAGGAACTGCCAATGAACACACAATGTAGTGTGTTTCAAGAAGTTTGGTGAGAGCCTTGAAGATGAGGAGCACAGTGACTGGCCCTCAGAAGTTGACATTGGCCAATTGAGATGAATCATCAAAGCTGATCCTCTTACAACTACAGGAGAAGTTGCCAAAGAACTCAGTATTGACCATTCTACAGTCCTTTGGCATTTGAAGCAAATTGGAAAGGTGAGAAAGCTTGATAAGTCAGTTCCTCATAAGCTGATCAAAAATATTAAAAAAAAATCATTTGGAAGTGTTGTGTTTCCTTATTCTATGTAAGAACAATGAACCATTTCTTGATTGGAATTTGACGTGCAACAAAACGTGGATTTTATACAACTGGTGATGACCAGCTCAGTGCTTGGACTGAGAAGAAACTCCAAAGCACTTCCCAAAGCCAAATTTGCCCACTCAAAAAAAGGCCATGGTCAGTGTTTGGTGTTCTGCTGACAGTCTGATCCACCACAGCTTTCTGAATCCTAGCAAAACCAGTATAATTGAGAAATATGTTCAGTAAATCAATGATATGCATTGAAAACTTCAATGTCTGCAGCCAACACTGGTCAACAGAAAGGACCCAATTCTTCTCCATGACAGTGTCTGACTGCACATCGCACAACTAATACTTCAAGAGTTAAATGAATTGGGTTACAAAGTTTTACCTCATCCACCATATTCGCCTGACCTCTCACTAACTGACTACCACTTCTTCAAGCATCTGGAAAATGTTTTGTACGGAAAATGCTTCCACGATCAGCAGGGGGCAGAAAATGCTTTTCAAGAGTTTATTGAATCCTAAAGCATGGATTTTCATACTACAGGAATAAACTATTTCTCATTGGCAAAAATGTGTTGATTATAATGGTTCCTATTTTGATTAATAAAGATGTGTACGAGACTAGTTACAATGATTTAAAATTCATGGTCCAAAACCACAGTTACTTTTGCACCAAACTAAATATACTACTAACTTTGAAATGTTCTCCCAGGCATTGGTATTTCAGTGCCATTGTGTTTTTCAATGAAAGATTACCATTATTAAAAAAAAATTAAAAGTCATTTGAAATAGTGAGACTACCTTAAATATTGTACAAATGAGAGGAATAGTGAGAGTTTAGTAATTTGGATATTCATCAAGTGATTTTATACTGCTTTTGTTCTTATTCATTAGTTCATTTATTTACATATTTAAGTGATGTTGTTTAGTGTATGTGAGGAGGGTGATAGTGTGCATGCACACTTCATTTTAGACAAATAATTATTAGAGAATATGATTTTGTTCAAATATTTGGAAAAATTAGACATAAAAGGGAAAAATGTGGCATACATATTTCTAACTATTGATATCTTGATTTTTAAAGATTTTTTGAAGTAAGATTATAAAAATAATTATTAACACAATTCACTCTAAAGAAAAGAAAAAGAAAATAGAACTAACCTGTGTGATTGGGATGAGACAACATTACATTAATGAAATGATTCCCAGCTTCACAAATCTGCAAAACATTTTAAACATTTTCAGTGTGATATACCTCTGCCTATTAAAAAAATGTATTCAAGGGACATATAAACTATGTGTAATACATTAATCCCAAAGATTCAAAAGATATATATTTTATTCTAATTATAAGGAGAAGTACTTTTTAAATTACAACAATGAAAGAAGCTGTTGCTGGCATATATAGAATAAAAATAATTAGTCACAACAATTGGAAATTCTGAAGATATTTTTCACACTGTTTGATAATCAGGTTTAAACTGTCTTGTTAATCAGCTTTGTACTTGTTACTATGGGAAGACTTTCAGATCATACAGAGACAACTCTTGCTGAAGACAAATTTGGCATAGGTTTATGTTAATCTCAGTTCATAAACAGTAAAACTCTTTCTAGTGAAATGGTGATTGTTTGATTTCCAACTAGTTTCAGTTCAGTTTAGAAAACCTACCGTGAGCAGTGCTGCCACACAAAGAAGCCTGCTGCTTATCTGTCAAGACCTCCTGATCATATACACTCTACTAGTTGTCCCTGTTAATAGGCCACTATGTTCCTCCAAGATCAAAGCATTACCACCATCTCCTGAGACTAATAATGTTGCTAGTTTGCAACATGTTTCCTGTGAGGGTAAGACCCTTCTTTTGTCTGCCATATATACCTTATCTGATTTAACACAAGGTATGTATTTGACATATAAATACTATGTTACTAATAACAGAATATATTATTCTAAATCTTTATTGTTTGAAGTCATTCAACTTGTAATATATCCCAAAAGTTGAGCACCCATCAAACTCAGTGTCTTTAATGTTGTTAATATCATAAAATATATCTGATTTTGTTCTTTCCAACCATTTCTGTATGTATTTTTCATATATAATAACAGTTCTATGGACTTTAATTTCTGCATGTTTCTCACAATAAACAACTGGTATATATTTCAACACTTTCTAAATTTTAGGGAAAAAATAGATTGAAAGAGAAAATTTAAATCAATTTTCATCATCTAGAACTGTTATGTAAAAATGCTACTTAAAATAACCAGCTTCAATAAATTAATTCACCCAGGATCTAATGTAAACAAATACACCAAATATATTAAATCCGTATTTAAAGATCCAGAAAACAATGCAAATACAAATTTTGTAGCAACATAACTACACAAAATAATTATAGAAAGGCTTTTGGTTTCTTAAGTTATCATTAGAAAGAAAAAGTGGAATTTCAAATTTTCAGGTAATACGTTTTTAGTTGAAATTTTTACATGTCAATGTAGATAAGTGTGTGGGCTTTTGTGGCATTAACCTGCATTCACATACCACATACTTCATTTGCTATGTATGAAAGATTAAGTAAATTTCACATTTGGAATTTCATTTCTTCACTCAAATGCAAATGTTGATTTCTGTCTCTAGAGAATTTATGATGATTGAATGAAGTCAAGTACCCTGCACATCATATTTGCTCAATAAAATTATTGTGATAATTTTAGTTACCAATTTAATCAATAAAAACTTCTGCAGATTATCCTACATTAATCTCACTTCTCTAGACTTCATTCTCACAAATCATTAGCACTACAAAATCCATGATTACTAAACTAATGGTTTGTTACATTTCTGTTTAATCTTTGTATCTTTTGTACATCTTTCAACTTAGACAGCTTGTCATATTTATTTTCCATCACTCACAGTGCCAAATACAAAAATAGAAACTATTATATAATGTTCATTAAAAAGCAAGTTAAGTTACCAAAATTTGTGAAAAAAGTTTTCAAAATTAAAATTCTTCTGATGAAACATATTTTTTGATATTAATATTTTTATACTCATTCAAACATCAAAATATTTTCTTCTTCCTGCTTATTTATCATAACAAAGCTAAATATTGAAGTGTCAATTGTTTAACCAAATAATGAGCCATGAAAAAATAGCATGTAGGTTTTAGTTAGAGACTGGATAGATTTACAATAACACCAAATTTATCATTAGGTGAATCTGCACCTAGAAGAAAATATAATTACATACTAAAATAAAAAAAATATGAGAGAAAAAGTAGAAAAAAAAGTGGTAAAGAAGCCAGTTTATTCATCTTGCTATCTGCTTATGAAATGCTTCCATGGTAAGAGTGGGGAGAAAAAATCTTTATCTCTACGCTTAGAGATTCTTAAATATCAATTTAGCAACTTCTTAAGGATTTTAAAGAGCAACAATAACTAGTAATTTCCATTTTAAGTACTGGTTTTTACACCTTTGGGTGAATCTAATACAGCTTGCAATGTTACCTGAATTAGATAAAACTGGTGATATAATTTCCTTTTAGGTAAGGGTTGAGTAAGATCAAGAAGGTCAGTCAGTGCTGTAAAACTCAATGTATTGTTCTATTACTGATTATAATTGCACAGCAATTAAATGTGAAACACTGGACTATTTCTCAGCATGACATTTATTTCTCCTGGATTGATGTTTATCTAAATATATCTTCATTTGGCAGACAATAAGTTTAAAAAGAAATTTAATAAACAAAGTTTGGGGCAGATGATATGAAGAAGTTTGATTTTACATTATTAAAGTTAAAATTATCTTACATAATAAAACATGAGATGCTACATATTACCTATGTGTGGCCTTAAGTGACACAGATGATCAAGATATTCTAGACAATAAACACATAATAACATAATAAAAATACTAAGAAAACATTGCCCAGATAAATTTAGAAAGAAATAGTACTTGAACACTACATGTAAGAAGCAGCATCATTTTCCTACACTATAATAGTGTAACAAATTAAGAATATTAAATGGCTTAATAATTTACAATTAAAAATTTTCAATAATTGTACTTTTAGTCAAAAAATTTAACCTATCAAATAAAAAGGTTTACATGTCCTAAACACACTCACAGAATTATAAGCAACCCAGGGACATTGCCAGAACTGCTTCTGTTGTCAAGAACAAGATAGCCTAGATTTATTTAATAAATCTTGCTCTACAATGTGAGTATATTTAACACTAATAAGGTGTACACTAAAATGGTTAAGATGCTAAATATTATGTAATGTGCTTTTTCCCCATAATTAATAAAAAAAATCCACCAGGTGCTAGTGTTTTAAGTAATAATGAACTTTAGGATGATACATAATAAAATTTTAAATTAACTTTACATTTTTGGGCACAGGTGTGTATTAAAGCAAATTTGAAAATATTTATTTGTACTTATATAATCTTTATTGAGTAATTTGAATACTTGTTGCTTCAAACTAGCATTCATTTGAATAATAGCAGAATGTTAATGAATGAATAATCCATTCTATTTTCTAGAGTTATCATTATAAGGATAAATATAAAACATAACATTGTCAACCAGTATAATATTGAAGAATCAGTATCTACATACAAAAATAATCTTTTGCTTAAATAAATACTTTGATCAAGAAAGTAAATAAAATAGCTTACTTTTTCAGGACCCTCTATACTCTCATTCTTCGGACCTTTTAATTTTATTTTTAATCAGTACTTCTAAGTATTTAACAATGTTCAGTGTAGGACAGTATCAAATTAATAACCTACAAAGGACTTTTGTTGATGTATATTACTAGAAGTGATGTATTATGGAGCATACTGTGCCTATGATTTTTTTCTAAAAGTACACCCTGTTAAATCTCACTCTCTCAGGTTGAAAGACACAGTTGAATTATAATATGTGGGATTTCAGCAATAAAGTTGTTCGTCTTTTACTGTTAGGCATTGTGTCTTGGTCAGTAACCCGCTGTCATTGCGGAATGATACAAATTACCAATGACTAAAGCAAGGGGTCGAGGGAGGACAACTTGCAATGATCCACTTTTACAATATTTAAATATTGTTAATTTTTTACAGGCCTCATCAAATTGATCATTCTCTTCCTTAAATAAATGAAAATGATGTATCAATAGAACAAAACCCACATGTCCTAATATAGAATCGGTAGCCATCAATTAGTCAGGCTCTGTCATTTAGTGTTAGTAAAATCCTTTTGGTTTCCACAATAAAAATAAATAATCCTTATACTGCAATCTCACAATATTTTCATAGGAATGAACCTGATCGGTTTTATCTTTTAATGTAACCGTTCTCACTTTTATATGTATTGATACTGTATTATTAATTTTAGGCAGGTGCTATATATATATACACACACACACACACACATATATATATATATACATACACACATATTTTTTGAGACAGAATCTTGCTATAGGGATACTCAGGCTAGAGTGCAGAGGCATGATCTTGGCTCACTACAACCTCTGCTTCCCGGGCTCAAGCAATTTTCCTGCTTCAGCCTCTCGAGTAACTGGGATTAAAAGTGCATGCCACCACGCCCAACTAATTTTTGTACTTTTAGCAGAGATGGAGTTTCACCATGTTGGGCAGACTGATCTAAAACTCCTGACCTCAAATCATCCATCCGCTTCAGCCTACCAAAGAGCTGGGATTACAGGCATGAGTCTGTAGGTGCCCAGCCGACAGGTGCAATATCTTATAATTTTATCATTGGAGCAATAAGTAATAAATAGTCATTGTATTAATTTAATTGAAATGTAGACATTGCTATAATGTTCCTAACACTAATACTTTTCATCTTTTTCCTTTGCCAAACATTTATTCACTGAAAGAAAATAGCTTATGATGCATCTTTAGCAAAGCATACTTATATTTGCCTGTTATAGCTAGACATGCGAATATGTCCTAATAGATACCAATGAAGAAATATGTTGTAATAATATACTCATGGTTTGCTTACAAAGGTGTTTCTCTAATAAACACTTGCTTTCACGGACAAAAAAAAAAAAAAAAAAAGCGTCTGACGAATCTTCAAGAAAGCACACTTACATGTCTTCTAAAACTGGAACTGTAAATCTCTGTAGTATGAACCAATGTAGAAAGAAATGTGATAATAACATACGCTCAGTTTGTTTAGAGTTTCAGTCATTATTACTTTATCTATAGCAACAATAATAGTAATAATAATAATAACTATATCTTATGTTTTATTTGTTATACCTGAATAAATACTTCAAAAATAAGGACAATTGTAGCTAATTATTACAAAGTTTCACTTAGGAAATTTATTAACTATTTTGATCTTGGACAATTCAATTTCTACTTTAATAGATCATGCATATCCACATAGACTTAACTGCTTTTGACAATGTAAGCTAGTATCACAATGCTTCAGCATTCATAAATATTTTTTCTTATGATAATTTTTATTACTAAGTTCATAAATTTACAGACCTTTTTCAATTTGCACTTTCTGCACCTCTATGATGTCTATTATGAAGCTCATTCATACACATTTCTATGTTTTATACAGGCATAATGATAACATGTATTGTGCTTTAAAATAAATACATTTAGTGTTAATTTTGGGTTTAACTGAAAATATATATACTAACCAATATATTTTCACTTTTCAAAGTAAACAATGGTAAGACTCTAAATAAAAGTTCAGATGTTGCATTTATATTCTTGCATAATGTGAAATTATATATCTAAATATTTTAATGTATTTTATGAATTTATTTGTTGCCTGAAACAATTATTTTATGCATAACCTTTGCTATAGGAGATGCTATTATCAATCAATAAAAATAATTCAAATCATTTGATTTTGGAATTTACTTAAGGCTTAAAATTATTTCATCTCTACTATGATGCTCCATTTCATTATCACAACTTTGGGAACACCAGAATTATTTTTTAATTTATAGAGCTCTCATGCAATACTGTATAACACAAAAATATGAAAATATAGCATTAAAATAGCACCATAAAATAAATCTCTTCAGAAAGAAAGTTAGTTTACATATACTAACTCTGCAGTAAATGATGATTAAAAACATACATGATTTTTTCACAGTTCTTTTTACATTAGATTCAATATCACATATTCTAACAAATGAAATCTTTATAGTTTTATAATCACTGCTGATTTTTATTTAAATCATTACTCTTATATTTCTACAATTTGGAGTAAATTAGTCGTAGTTCAAAATAGACAATTATTATAAGTTATAATGAAATGAGTGAAGCACAATATTGCCATTAATTTTATATCTTTAGTCAACTAGTTTGCAAAACAAATCTTTAATAAGTAATGATCCCCAAAAATTTAAGTATAAAAGTTGGTTCCTATGCATGTTATTCTTTATATCAGATGCTTCAGGAAATTTGAGATGAGAGCAAAATGGCAAATGATGAAAACACACAGAGTACTAGACTTTGTTTTCAGTCAGTAAGTATAAATCCTTTTATTGGTACCTATCAATGGTAGGTAAGTGATCAGAAAATGTGTCACAACCAAATCTCAGTAGACTGCTGAGAATGAAAGCACTGAAGTTTGGCACCCTTTTTTTTTTTCATGTATCTTATCCATAAACACCAAATTTCATGAGCAGTTTCTTGGCCTTTGTGTGGTTTATATAGTAAAGGCTTGCTCTCCTGTTTTAAAAGCTATGATAAGTTGTTCCCAGCATCCTCTCCACTAATCAATGACCAGTTCTGTACCCGAGGTTCTTTTCAGCTAAATATTACAAAAAGAGGTGTACCTACTTGATAAAAGCATATTTTTTTCTTCTCCAAGATTATTTGCATTTTAGGAATAATTTTAAAACACGTAAGTGACTGAATAACTAACGAGAACACTGAAGACACAGAGGCAAAACCAGGGAAAAGAGTTATTTTAATTACTTTGTAAGCCATGTCTTATATTTTATTATCAATTCTTCCCACTTCCTTCATTTTGAAGACATTAAGAAAGGGAAGAAAAGGAGTTCGTTTTTGGTAAAATCCTCATTCTGCAAAGAATTGACAAACTTTAACAGCTTCTGGAGAGTAAACATAAAGTTAAGGGGACAAGAAGATAAAGAAAAAAGGCAGGTTCTTTATATAAAGTACATTTTGTTTTGCAATTGTGATTCTGGTATTTTTGTTTGTTGGCTTTTAGGTGTAATTGGGTTCAGAGGATGAGGCAGAGTCATGGAAATATAAAGAGATCAAATTATAAAATGTATTCACAATATTTACATCAGACAAACAAGATTGCATCTAAAATTTGTGTGAAAAGTTATTCTAATGCCTTCATAAATTTGCCTGTATTTGATTCTCCTTAATTTTTCCTGTAGATTTGTCATACCTGGACTTATCTGAGGAATCAAACTTGTGTTGAAATTTAGAAATAATTTAAACCAAGGGAGAAGTGATAGACTATTTCTTTGAATATAATAGAGAGAGAAAAAAACTCACCAAAATCGAAGAATTTTCCACAAAATAGGAGCCTGATTTTACAACATATTATGTACACATTGTAAATTATTTTGTTTTCCTTACAATATATTTTGCTTAATATGAATCTAATATGTCTTATATTAGATTCAGTTTCCTAACACTAATATCTTAATATCATATATTATTTGTGAAAGTTAAATATGTCTTAACAGTAAACACTACTAAGAAATTTCAGGACTAACAAGTCTTCTTGATTTCTCATGACAACTCATGTGTGTAAAAAAGTCACAGTGGCCATTCTATCTTATTTCTAAATTTTGCTTTTCTATGGAATGTAACTACATTCAATATTTTCATTTTTAAGTGAAGTTTTCACCTATACTTAATATTATACTATCTATAATTAAAGCACAGGTTTTAATTATATTACTTTCCATTTAAAAAATATTTAAATCTAAAGATTATAGAAATTTAAAGTTTATCAAATTGTTAAATCTGTTATTGAAATAGACAATGCTTGTTACGTGCTTAAATGTGGAATTAAAGTATCACATTTACCTACTTCATCTCTATTGGACATAGTCTATTACACCATCTATCAGTGTTTGTTTAATTTAGCATCTTGGGCTTTATTAATTTTTGCCTGAGGCTGTATGAAATATACTTGATTAATAAAGTGCTATGTGAAGAAGAAAAAGCAGTAGCTTAATAAGAAGGCAGAAATTTTGAGTCTCTGGGAAAAAAAAAGTATAATTGCAAGCTATTAGAATTTTGCTTATGTCTAATTATGTCTCAATATTTTAAGAAAAATATTATAACGTGTATAACATAACTTTTTAATAAAAGATATGACTTTCATTAAAAGTTTTATTTTATAGTATAGTCATTCACATTTGAGAAGAGGGAATAAATACATACATAGCCATATTATATTGGAGAAAAGGGAAGAAATCAATAATATTATATGAAAAGGGAGTTGTCTTAATTACACAGAAAAAATTATAACCCACATTTTTTTTGAAAAAGTGGACAACATCATAAGGATAAAAAGCAGAGGAATAATCAGATATTAATCTAAAACATACAAAAATTACCAACAAATAGGCAGTTATTATTTTTTTATCCAAAAATTTATTCTTCTCTTCCGTCAGATTTACTGAGTAGTTAATATCAGAACATTAGTCTTAATACAAGAGGGGTTGTAGTACACTGTATACAACATTGCATAACGCTGTAACAACACATGAAACACAGAATTCCTCCCCTTGTACAGTATGCACTATTGGAAAATTACAAGGCTGTGATATATTTTCAACATATTGTTGAAGAAATTCCAAATACATAAATACTCTGTGCCATTTATTCAAACAAATAATGAGTTCCTGCTATGCCAAACTATATGCTGAAAAGACAAAAACAAGATCTGTCCTTTTCAAAGCCAACACACTGGAGTACATACTTACTTAAACTATTAACTAAAGATATGTAGAGAGAGCGAAAGCAAGAGAGGTTCATGTGAGAACTCCTTACAAAGTGTGGTGGGTGATTTATGACCTGTATAAAATGGTTAGAAATAAGTTGTTGAACACATGCTTTGCAAGAAATATGAATTCAGAGATGAATTATAGGAGTTCACTAATTTATCAATGACAGGGATGAAAGGAGAACATGAACACAGAATGAAAGCAAGGAGTTATAGAGCATATAAGCTTTAAAAAAAAGTGTCAGATGAAATAATTAATGCATTTTAGAAATAATCAAGAGTCTTGGGTACCCAGATTGATTTTCACACAATTTTATCTATATACATGTTTATTTACATAGAACAATCTAAAGAAATTGAATGAGAACAGTTTAGAAAGGGCCAGGTTTTATTAAAAAGGCAAACTCTGTGTTCATCTTGAATTAGTTAAATTAACAATTATGCCAAAGTGTTTTTGAGGTGTTTATCTGTAAGATTTGCAAACAATTTTTGCTCTTTATAGGTTGGTAAATGTGCATACAGTAGGATCACTGAATATATATTTTTCAAATATTTATTATATTTCAAATAATACTAATCAAATGTTACAGATGACTACAACATTTTGATTATAAAATTTAGAGAGCTAAATACTTGATTATAGAAAGTTATTTTATTTACTTCATTTTATATCATTACTTATATTATATAAATATATATCGTATTTTCTACATGGCAAATCCTCAGATACAGTCTGTTTTTCTTCTTAATAATAACAAAATTAGAGCATGAATAGCAAAATATATATGTGATACATACCAGAAAATTGATAGCAGATACTGTGATTTGCCTGTTTCCAAATGCTGGAGAATAGAAAAAGAATATGTCATGCAGATACTCATAGTTTGGATTGTCAAACATATAGACATAATTCAGTCAGTATTTATTGCGTATAATTATTCTATAATCAGTAGAACTGTCTAGTATGTAATTCACCTTTTGGGATGATACTTTTGCAATCTAAAGCGTTGACTTTTTTTTCCACATGTACTTTTTTTTTTTTTTAGTATCATAATGATATTTAAATTACAAATGGAATATATTACTAATTTGTATTATTAAACACCTTGAAGGCAGATTTAGTATTTGTCCCATTTAAAAAGCACACTTAAGTATGGCTAAGCATATAATGGCACACAAAATAACTCTCATTTTTAATGTTTAACAATAAAAAGAAAAATGCTGATTACAGTCATTTGTTTTATATATTGATGTTTTGTAACAGGTAGAATTATAAGTATTTTATATTTTTATTATACAAAATACATGATGTATTACTTGTCTTACCTTAAAATAAAGAAAAATATAGGTTAAGTTCCAAAGGGCAGATAAAGAGTAATGTAGAAAGCACCATTCAAAGCAATGTTCTAAAGGCAGGGTTGTTCATGGTGGAAACGTTGGAATATTCAATAATAATAAAAATAGAATATTTGATAAACTTATCATCATGTTTATTAAGTTTCATTCCTATCTTCTTGTTTTGTGTATGTGAGCATGTAAATTGTATTTATGTAAACACATTTACATCTACATATAAAAATATTATCCCTCATTTTAAAACGTGCATTTTTCACCTAACAATATGTTTAAAGGTTTTTCAATATTACTAAACACTCATTGTCATAACTGTAATTGAATCTTCATAATAATGCATGACACGGCTAGCTCTTAAAACATTAATTATAGAATGACTGAAAAGTTCACTATAATTTTATGTGTGATAAATAATACTGCTTTGAACATCTTTATGTATAAATCTTTTACTAAATTCTGTTTTTCTGGGGTAGAAATTTAAAAGTACATTTTGGTTAAAGGTTATATAAGTATTTTTCATAGATAAATATTCATAGAATATGTATACAAACCACATGTACATGAATTGGAAGTTTTGTTTTTGTGAGGTTTGTATATCTAATAGTAAAATAAAATATATTAACAGAGAATATTTGAGAAATAGAGAAAAGTGGTAAGGACAAATAAAATGGACAAAAATCTCATCAACCATAGAAAGTCAGTGAATATTATAATTTTCCCCCTTGACGTATTCATATATGTTGTATATTTTTATAATATTTGATATAACAATTGTATAACTTTTCTCTTAACATAATGTTACACCACTTTTGCCATATAATTAAACATTCTGCTCTTGACAAATCACAATTGGTTGATATGCATCTGTATCAGCCATAATTATTTTATTTATACCTACTATTCAATGTAATTTTACTCATTCAACTATAGTTATCAAGAATTCGCATGACAGGCACTAAACTGTGTGCTTGTGATAAACTACAGAAAAAGATGAAGACAATCTTAATTGAACTTATATTCTGACCTGGAAAAGTACTAATCACATGATAACAAATGGAAGTTTGCAAGATCGATAAGTGCTACTATACAGACCTATGTAGTATTTAATAAAATAACCAAAAAGCATATTTTGTAATATGGGAGATCACTGAGGATTCTTCTAAGTACACAATTAAGCTTTGATTTATAAAAATGGATAGGCATTAATATAAAGAAGAGAGAGTTCAGAGCACATTAGTCAGAGGACAGTAAACATATGCCTTATTCTTATTTTTAAATGAAAATGAAAAATGATGTGATAATAAAAAGTATCAAGTGAAGAGTCTAACATTTTTCATATTTATTTTCAAAAAAAGTTATAGGTAGTGTAAAAAGAAATAAACTTTCTCTTTACAATAGTTATTATAACACTTATTATTTAATAATATTTTATAATTTATATAATGTTTCACATTCAGATAGGTAAAAATAACCTAATAGGCCATTATTCTTTTATTATGTTGAGAGTAGACATTTATATGTTAAGATTTTTGAACCTATACATTCTGATATGGGGATATTAAAATATTCCTTCCATTGGGCAGTTTTACAATTTTGATAACGTATTTCATTTATTTGTATTTAAATATTATTCAAGAAGTTGGAAAATAAATTTTCTAGTAGAATATGTGTTGGAAATATGCATACAACATGTTTTTCAATTAAGTTAGCTTTTATGTATTAATGTACAGATGCTATTAACTTTATGAGGCCAAATTTGATGAGAATAGATTGTGGTGATAATTGTGATAAAAGTCAAACACTGTTACCAAGGAGAATTAAGAAAGAAATTGGAAAAAGACCGGTTGGCATAGAGCACAAAGAACAGTAGTGTCAACTATGACAACAAAAACAACAGAAAACCAGAAAAAATAATAATCATGGCCATAATGTAAGAAACAATATCCTAAATTAAAGACTTCATTATGTATGCTGAAGGGACATATCTTATATAAAGTGAAAATAAAGAACATGTGATTAAAGATTAAACAGGTAAAATCCAAAAATCCAATAACTTTTCTTTTTCTAATTTTGAGGGTAAAATGAGGGAAACTATGTTGTAAGCATGCATAATTTAATGAAAATTTTCAAGAGGAACAACATAAAAATTGGATCAATTTTCTGTTTTGCAACCTTAAGCAGATGGATTTAATGCAGCAAAGTAAGATATATTAAAACAAAAATTAAAGGAATTACTGATTTATGTGAATTGTTTCATTTCATCTTCCTTAAATATGATTATTTATTAAGATTATAAGTGCTTTGCTGAAAATAGCTTTAATATGTACTATTTTCTTTTTTGTTACCTTGTCATAGTTGCTCTATAATTATTATTATATCTTTTACTGTTAAAATAATGTAGGAAGTGCTTTTAAATATCACCTCATTTTGTTTTAAAATTTTTTGTGTGCTTATATTAATTTTTAAGGTTTATTTTATCTCATCTAAAGATAATGTAGTTTGTGCTATTTCTACTTTGTGAGTACAGAATTGAATTTTTATGATGTAATATATAATCAATTGGTAAAATTAAAATAAATCTATTAATTATAATCAAAGTGTTGAAACGGGAAAATATTCTATCAAAGTCTTAGAAACTAATAAGAAATGAAAGGGAAGGTCTTTTGCCCCATAAATATAGAAAAGGGTGAAATTTTACAAAAAAAACCACAATGAATGGCATAAGCATGGAACAAATTAGAGGGAGTCTCTGGGTCCTGTTATTTGTCAAAAATGTGTATTAGGTATCCTAAGCCCATATAACTAACACTTTAAGAAATAGGAGGCTCTACTATCTGGGTCAAAACTCAAGATAAAGGTGACATGCTTATTTTTGTGAAGGGGATCTCCATGATAATGTCTATGCAGAATTTATGTGTCTGACTGACTGTGGATTGGCTAACCTCTTGCACAGTTTACTGCTATCTGTAGCTACGTTATAGATTCTTTTCCACTTATTTGCTGAGTAAATTTGGAAAATCTACCTATATTTTCTGAAGTTTAGCTATTCATCTGTAAAGTTGGGATACAAACAGTATAATTTTCATGTGGATTCAATGAGACAAAATGTGCCAACTGCTTAGCATTGTACCTAATAGGAAGCCTTAACAAAAGTTAATTTATAGTTTCTCTGTTAAAGGAAAAAGCAACTTATTCTATCATATACTGTTTTAGAAGTCATATTATTATTTAACATGATTTAACTAAAGCATAATGGCTATAGCTCATGTATATTACAACCATGTTAAGTGTGGACTTCCTAGGCAAGATATTCATTTTCCACTTGTCATCAGTATTAAAATGCTATAATACATTTTCACAGAATTTGAGTCCTACTTATATCTTATGCATTTAAAGATCTTGAGCATAGTGAAATTATCTTTACATGGCATCATTTTTCTAGCCTCCAATAGGGAATATTAAAGCCACAAAATAATGTTTTTAATTAAAAATATATAGCATATTTACAGTTATTAACATTCAGTTTTCAATAAATGTTTTACATATATTAACAAAATTAATTACTATTATTATTTTGTACCAAATATGGAAATGAAGAATTTTGCAGAGGCATATCTTATTAACATAGTCTGGAGCAATACATCTATGTGTTAAGGTTATAAAGATAATAAGTACATCTTATAAAATATTTGAAAAATTAGAAGATACAGGAAATTTTCACTTTCAACATTCAGAGTTAATTGTTACTATTAAGACCAGCTGAAGTTTTAATCACTGAAATCAATGACTTCACTTTCCAGACTGAACTACATTTGTTGATTTTAGTGAGGGCCCTGAACATTGTAACTCTATATTACAACTTCAGCCAAGAAATTAAGGAAGTTTAAGTGATTTTCTAAAATTAAAAATAAAGTTTGATTATACCATTTATTTCCATTTATTTTAAACTTTGTAAACACCAGAAATAGCCTGCAAAAATAATTGTCAAATAAATGAGAAACCATTTAATTATTGAGTTTTACATTTTGTGCCTTATGTGCTACAGTAAAAACTGAGGAGAGAAAAGTCCACACTGAAGGAAGAAATGAAATTCCTTGATGAGGGCAACCTTTTTTCTTGAAGATTAAGAACCAAAGAATTAGGTTTCATCCAGTGTACGTTCAACCAAATTGTTCATCTGAGTCAAGAGCCAAGATACTTTAGTAAATTAAGTCATAAACAGAAACTATTATGTAACAGAAAAATTGTCCCCTATTTTTGGTTGAATTATATTTAAAAGAATAATTAAATGTTTATCATTTACTTTTAAAATACCTGATAGCTGATTAGCATATGATTGTATAATTATATAATAATTTTCTTTTTAATTGTTGCTTTTTTATTTTATTAGCTGTTTTTTTTAGAGGTTTATAACCTACTAATGTTTTTGGTGGTTCATGTAGAAACAAAATAAATAAAAATATATAGGTCAAATTGGTCTTTTAGGCCTACATAAACATTTAAAGAAATATGAAAGCAATTTTAAAACAAATTGTTTCATTTTTTACTTATTCCTTTATGCTCTGCTCTTCATATTATGTATGTCATTTAAAATAGAGTTTTTAGGTTGGTCCTTTAGTACAGGGTTAGTTAAGAAGAAACCCTACATACATGGTGGTGTATACAGTGGATGATTAATGTAGTAGGCAATCCAAGAAGTAAATCCCCAGTAAAAGGCACAACTCTGCAAGCAAAACAAAACAATATAAAAGTTAGGAAAAATATGTAATATGTATTTCAATTGTGACATAAACATTTATATTATATGCATGTCACAATTTGAAACCACCCCATACATTTATATTAGACACTGCAGCATTTATACATAAACTGGTACAAATTGTCTAAGCTAAATAAATGGAATATTTCTTTGCACAATATAATAGTGAGAGAGAAGCCAGGTAGGGAATAATTTGGCAGGCAGAGAGGGAGGGTCTCAGGAGAGGGCCAACACCTGTGGACTGTGTGCCTGCACTGCCCCTGTTATGCAGTTAGCAGGAGAAAATATGGTCAAGAAGTTCCTGTTATACCAAGATGTTTGCTCAGAAGGGACTTTCCATCCACCCACAGAGGCACAGACAAGGACCGGGAGTGTCCTAAAATGATCCTGACCACATTATAATGCTATTAGCATTGTGCTTTAACCCTCCCCACTCCATGGGTTTCTCTTAGGCATTCATGAGTAATAACCAAGATGGAGTAGCTATAGCCAACCCTAGGCATGCAGGCATGCACAGATGCAACACTCCTGGGGGGAATTTTACCCCTCCCCTTAGGGTGGACCCCACAAAAGACTTCCTTGCCTTTGCCACATAAAAGACTGAGGACTCAGCCCCATTTCTTACAACCCTATTCTGGTCCCCTGTTGCTGCTGAGAGCATTTCTATTGCTTAATAAATGCTACTCTGCCTTATGCACTCTCCGGTGTCCATGTTCCTTATTCTTCCTAGTCATGGGACAAGAACTCGGACCTCACTAAACTAAGGAATAAGGAGACAGCAAGATTTTGCGGGATTGCTCGGGATCATGGGCAGGGTGAATAAGAGCAGACTTCTTTACTTACATTTCCGCGAGCTTTTGGTTCTCTTTATTATATGAAACCAAACAAAGCACTGGACCTCTGTCAGCTACTTAAGAGTGAACAGCATGGCTGTTGCTCCTATAAGACTCAGAGGACAAGCTTACTGATGAGGACTTTGTTAAAACTTCTTCATCCATGGGTTTTGGCAATGTTCATTCTGTTCCAATCCAGTTTCCTTTCATGAAGCTCTAGCTGTTGTGTGGGACTTAGAAGGATGTCCTGGGGCAACTGAAGGTGTCTGACTGAAGCTACATTTTGGTGTTACGCAAAGGTCCTTGGACTGGTTCCAGTCCCTGACAGCCCATTATGGTGTTGGATAAAGATTTCCAGTATTTTTTATCACATTTTCTTTCTTTTGAGACTATGATGGTTGTTCTCCCTTCTTTACATTCAATGTTATGTATGTTTTTTGCAAGCAGGAGAGATAATATTATTGGGAAAATTGAGTAGCTTGCTTACTCATCAGAAGTGTAACCCAGAACAACGTCACTTTTACCTGTTCTTAGAACAAGGGATATATGAAGATTTAGAGAGTTTCCTTTCTCCTGTCAAGGAGACCGACTGGCACTGTATAGGAGGCTATTTCTCCCTGGGTGACTATTTTCCTCTCCATTTAGGCTGCTTCTTTTTTTCCATGAGAGATGTCAGCAATGCTCAGTAAGCACAGAAGTGTACACTATGCGAGAAATCAATTTTCTTATTCTAGGAGGCTTATTTTGAGGGATGCACACCAAGCCCCAAACTCCTCTCTTTCAAACCTCTGTATGAAAAGGATTTGGACATAAAGTTACAGGCTAACATTCCAAACTTTGTCAAGGTGCCTGATAAGGCAAGGATTTGTTTCTGTGGATCCAGGGGAGCCCTAATTCCCTGGCTACTAGCACACAGAATTAGCCAAGCCAACCCCTACATTTTCAAAGACACCTATTCTTACTCCAAGAATAACAACCCCTGGGCAGGAAGAAGGGACTAGTTTTGGAGGTCGGTCACTTTCATTTCCTTGAATGCTATGATCTGGCTCTGTCCATTACCTATCAGTCAACGGATGCTCCTTAAAGATTTAAGGACACCCACCTCCAGTAATGTTTCTTGCCCCAATTCAATTACGTCAATGTATTTTCCAAGTTTCAAGTGGGAAGCTTTGGGTCTGAAGCCCAAAAGAAGAAATAGATCTGAGGGACCCCAAAGGTAGTCAACACTGGAGAGCTAGGGTGCAGCATAGGTAAGTGTGACTATTCCTACCTTCCAGCCCTCATAGTCTGTTGTTGGAGGGCACACTTGCATCCACAGGTGACGCCTATATAGGTTGCTGAAACCCAGAGGATACAAGGAGGAGGAGAGGAGAAAGGAGATGCCTTTTCTCTCTCTGTCCCACTCCAAGTTCACCCTAAAAGTGGAAGACAGACTAAGGAATGCCTTTTCTCCCCTCTCTTTCCATATGTGTAACAATCCATCTTCAACCTGCACTCCCCTTAATAGCAACCTGGATCATTGGGACTCCTTTTACCCTCAGACTCTAATGTTCACTCTGGGCAAGTCCCAACATCACTCATTTATAGAGGCCTTCCAGAATTTAACCCAGGTATTTAAACTGTTCTAAAAGAACGATATGCTACTCTTAAATCAAACTCTGATGACTGCTGAGAAACAGGCAGCCTTGCAAGCAGTAAAGAAATTTGAATATGAGCTTCGTACTCATATAATATCAGAGACAGGAGAAGGCCTTAACCAGTTGGAAAGACAGCAATATCATTGAAGGACCCTAAATAGGATCCTAATGATAATACGGGAGAATGGAGGAATAAGCACTTTCAAATGTGCATACTGGAGGGCTTACCAAAGACTAGAATTAGGACCTTATGAGAATCCCTCTGCCTTTCTGGAACTACACCCTCTCACAGCCTGAAAAAGCCAGAGCAGTTATCTCCCTGTTCCTCCTAATGGTAGTTAGGGTTAACACTCCAGAGTGGGGAATGAGAGAGGAGGTAGATAGGGGCTGATTTGGCAGATAGAGATGGAGGGTCTTGCAAGAGGGACAATGCCTACAAGAACACACCTGTACCACCCATGTTATGTAGCTGGCAGGAGGAAATGTGGTTGAGAACTTCCCCCTATACCAAGATGCTTACTCAGAAGAAACTCTCCAGCACAGGTGCACCCGTGCAGGTGCAGACAAGAACCAAGATGCATACTAAATTGATCCTGATCCTGAACTCATAGTGCCATTAGCGTTGTGGCTTAACCTTCCCCCCTCTGCAGGTTTTCGTTTGGCACTCATGGGTAATAGCCAAGATGGAGTATCTATGGCCAACCCCAGGCATGTGCCGATGCAATAACCCCAGGGGGAAATTTAACCCTCCCCTTAGGGTGTAAGCCACAGAAGACTTCCTTGTCTTTGCCACATAAAAGACCCAGAATTCAGCCCCATTTCTGGCAACCCTCTTCAGGTACCCTTTAGCTGCTGAGAGCTTTTCTGTTGTTTAATAAATCCCACTCTGCCCTAACCACTGTCTGGTGACCATGTGTCTTATTCTCCTTGGTTGTGAGACAAGAACTTGGACCTCACTAAACTAAGGCATAAGGAGATGGTAATAGTAGCATTTTACAAATACTATTTTGATATCACTAAGAAAATGCATTTCTTTGCTCCACTTGTACTAATATTAATGGATATTTGTGATATATGTCAAGTTAACAGAATATTTTGGAAAAATTTGATGAGAATTATTTTGTCTAGCAAGTAGTAAATATAAATGAATTACTAAAAATAAAACATAAATTATCAGTTGCATAAGATACACTAAAATTTTTCCAACAATTAGTTCATTTATAAAATAAATTATTTGATAATTGATAGTAACACATGTTGATTGACTGGAACGGAAATGACTCGGATTTAGGAGTCGCAGTCTATAATGGTGATCTTGAACTGATTTGATTAATTGTACCATTTTCTATAAAAAAAAAAAAAAAAAAGCAGGCCTAAATGACTTCTGAGGTCTCAGAATTTCAGAGTTTACTGCTTTATTGCAATGATAACAATAGAATGGCTCTTCTGCTCTAATATTACAAAGCAGATATTTGACAAAAACCAGGAAGTTTTTTTGTACAGACAAACCTTTTTCTGAAAATAGATTTTAAATTGAAAAACAAAATTTAACTTAAATTGAAAATTGAGTTTCAACATGTTGCCTAATGTACTTTGCCATGTCCATATTTTACATTTTTTCTCATGTTTTGGTAGTTATTTGATAGTTGATAACAGTTGCATTCACAATTTCTAGAAGAGCAAAGACACTAGCATCATATTGACAACTGCCACAATAATGGAATATAGTATCACTATTTTCATCCCACACAGATGTATATTTGTAGGAACATTCATATATGATATTCTTCACTTCGAGTGGCACTCAAAGAATCTGAATTCAATGCTTAGTATTGCCAAAATTAAAAGATTCCTAGGAGTATCTAGTTTATCTTGTAATATGAGGTAATGACAAGTCTTTCTTTAGTGTTTAATTTGAATTAAATATATCATGAAAAAAATGACATTTTAGGAAAGGAATGTTTAAGACATGCTTATACAATTAAACATGAAAATCTAAGTTTTGGAGGGAAACAATGATTAAAGATTTTGCAAAGGTTCCAACATATAAAATGTCTCAATCATTATTAAAAATACAAAGCATCCTCACCGTTATCAAATTTTTCAAAGGTGTGTGTCCTGCAGAAACTTTGTGAACAAATAAGGTTTCCAAAAGGTATCGGATGTAGTGTATACAATGACAGAAACAAGCCAAGCTGGAAAAAAAATAAAACATAATCATGAAAATCCTTTTGAAATTCTGGCTTGTCTCATGCATGATACATTTTAAATTTTTTTTAGTTTAATATTCTAGCTATTAGGAAACATTGTTTCTGGTAGCTAAAACACAAATGCTTGCTTTAATATTTTATTTTCAAAATTTTCAAAATTTAGCAATAAAAATAGCTGTTATAAGAGTCTCCATAAATTTACTTCTGACGACACTAGAAATATTTTATAATACCAGTCATAAACTGTTATGCTCACACCTGTCCCCGGAGTAGGCATAAATATAATAATTGCAAATATGTTCATATCAAACTGCCTCGACTGACACAGACAATTTACGAGTTTTAAAAATATCCAAAGCCTACTTGGAATGCATTTGACATTTTATAATATTCAGAATAACTTTTTAATTGTTTGGTTGTCCTTTAGCAAGCACTAAGATTGAGAAAGTTTAAATTGCATTTTCTGTGCAGTAATAATGTAGCTTTGTGCTTTGCTTTTGTTTTGTTTTTTTCCTACCTAATATTGTAATATTTTGTCTCTTTGTGTGTTTGTTTGTGTTGTACTCTAAGTTACCACTTCTTCTTATCATTTTTATATAATTATTATCTTAAAAGTAAATGTAAAATGTGATTGATTTACAGCGGTGTATTTTTCTGAATATATTATAAAGAATGTATTTTTCATTAAAATTTGTACCTATTTTGTTATACATAAAAATGTGAAATCTCAAAACTTTGGTTGCTGTTAAAGAAATCAATACGGATCAAAGATGACATACTTTTTGTGTGTTGTTTGTTTTTGTTTTTAGAGACAGGATCTTGCTGTGTTGTTCAGGCTGCAGTGCAGTGGCATGATCATGGCTTAAACTTTCAGGCTCCAGCAATCCTCCCACCTCAGCTTCCTGAGTAACTAGACTATAGGCCCATGCCACCATGCTTGGCTAATTTTTTTTGTATTTTTTGTAGAAACGGGTTAAACCTTGTTGACCAGGCTAGTCTCAAACTCCTGGGCTCAAGTAATCAACATGCCTGGGGCTCCCAACAGGCTGGGATTACAGGCATGAGACACCACATCCAACTGATGACATACTTTAACCAGTAAAGGTTGAGCATAAAAATCAGCATATCATTTACTCTATATAATAATACAATCAGACATTGAGTTTATTTATAAATTTGGGAGTTGATTTTAGTGGAAATGATTTCTGGTATGAGTAGGGGGAATTTAGGAAAAACAAATAATAAACACTAACCTGGTTAAGTCAGCATCAAATTTATCATTATTCATAAATTGATAAAAACAAAAGTTTTCACCTATTATGCAACATAAATGCTTTATGTGGTGGTGATACCTATAAGTATAATGGTAGACAAATTCTGAAAAAGGTGAGAGAGCAAGCAATGTGAATATCTGGGGGAAGAGCTTTCTAGAAAGTCAGACAAACAAAAGCAAAAGTCCAGATACAAGAAGCTGCCTTGTGAGTACGAGTACACAGAGTAGGTAAGGAAATTGTTATCTCTACTCATTTTATTGTTCTTTTGTAGAAGTAGTTACAAAAACCCTTGAATAGTAATTTTTTTGTTTTGTTTTATAAAAAAGCAGCAATGTAGTAGAGCCCTAAGTGAGAAATTTTGGTTCAAGCTATGATCTGTCTAAGTTCGTACATTCACTTATTTTACATTATACCATGAGAGCATAGAAACCCCATAGAATGTACAGCTAGAAACTTAGTTTATATATATGCCACCATGCACATCACTGCATGGTGATGCACCAAGTTTGATTTTCTTTCAAAATACTATTATTCTATTTAATTATGTTTAACTTCCAAACACTGATTATTTTCTGTTGATTGCTAAATTAACTGTAAAACCATAAATAGGTGTGAATCCAATTCTTTTTCCGAACCAAAATATTGATAACATCTTATTTATTTTAAATCAAGTAAGGTTCAGGATATGAGGGCACAGCACAGAAAAGCACAGCTTCAACTTTACAAACAGCAAGGGAGGCATGGCACTACACCAGGTTTCTGGTTTCTGTTGAATAAGACAAGGAAATGTTCAGGTAACAGATTCATAAGATACTTGATGCGGATACAGTTCCTACAGGAGATATGCCTTTAGTCCCAGTGTGTGGAGGTTTCTAAGAGATCTGAAGAACTTTGTGGTGGTTGGGTCACATATAGAAATCTGTCTTCTATCTGAACTTAGCAGAAAATTCTTTTGACATTATAATATGATTCAAAGCAATTTTGGAGACTACATTTTAATGTGTTTCAACTGGACGTGGCATTTAAGAATTCATCTTAAAACAACATCATCCTGAATATTAGGTAACAGAAGCCCTGTGGTTATTTTCTAAATCCCTGCTAGATACCTAAATTTCAAAAGTAGTTTGTGTATCAGCTGTGGAATTACTTTATATAAACTTTGCATATTTGTTATTTGGGAACAATGTGGCACAAATACATTCATCACTGAGATACTACCAAGCATGCTGTATTTGTGTTTAAGAATAGTACGGCTGGTGCAGTGGTGCATGCCTGTAATCCCAGCACTTTGGGAGACTGAATCTGGAGGATCCCTTGAGCCCAGGAGCTCAAGAACAGGCTGGGCAACATAATGAGACTTCATCTCTAAAACTTTCTTTTTTTTTTTAAACATTAGCTGGTTGTGACGGTGTACACTTATAGTCTCAGTTACTTGGGGGGCTGAGATGGGAAGATGGCTTGAACCCTGAAGAGTGAGGCTGAAGTGAGCCATAATTGAACCACTACACTCTAGCCTGGGCTACAGAGCAAGACCCTGTCTCAAAAAAATAATAATAATAAATGGCAAATATGAGTCAATTCCTTTGAGAATGATACTAAGAGACTATCCTATACATGGTCTCTTTTAGAAATAATTGGTCATTCCTTTCACTTAAGAAAATGTGAAGAGGTACCTTTCGCCATAACTGTAAGTTTATTGAGGCTTCCCCAGCCTTGCGGAACTGTGAGTCAATTAAATCTTTTTTTTTCTTTATAAATTACTCAGTCTTGGGTATTTCTTCATAGCAACATGAGAACGAACTAACACAGTAGCCAATCAGGACAAGAAAGGAGGTCCGTGTGGCTGAAGGACTGTAATTAAAGGTAGGCAAAACTTGATTTGAAGTAAGAAAGTTAGGATGAAATTAGTTCTCTTTTAGCATCCATATGACCTAAATACTTATAATTTGCTTCTTAATTCACTTGGAGTTTATTTAATGCGTAAAATTTGTTCAGGTCTTTTTTTTTTTTCCCCCCCAACAAATTTCCCTTCCCACATCCCACTATGGCATCCTGAATAAATATTCTCTTTTGGTTTAATTTGGCATGTATTTCTTATAGAGAGAGAGATTTTCACAATATGCTAAACACCACAATTATATAGAATACTTTGTTTATTGCCTTACTCTTTTTTGGTCATACTTCAAAATGGTATTTAATTTTGGATTCTGACTTATAAAAAGTAACTTGTGGCCGGGCGTGGTGGCTCATGCCTGTAATCCCAGCACTTTGGGAGGCCGAGGCGGACGGATCACGAGGTCAGGAGATCGATACAACCCTGGCTAACAGGGTGAAACCACGTCTCTACTAAAAATACAAAAAAAAAAAAAAAAGAAAGAAAGAAAAAGAAAGAAAAAGAAAAAAATAGCCGGGTGTAGTGGTGGGTGCCTCTAGTCCTAGCTACTCAGGAGGCTGAGGTAGGAGAATGGCGTGAACACGGGAGGCGGCGCTTGTGCTTGCAGTAAGCCAAGATCACGCCACTGCACTCCAGCCTGGGTGACAGCGCGAAACTCCGTCTCAAAAAATAATACTACTAATAAAATAAAATAAAATAAATAAAAAGTAACGTGTAAACTTTTTTCTTCCTGTCCATTAGTTAGGTCGTTATTTATTTCCTATGCAACATTGCCAAATAAATAAATGTATTTTTAGGGAAGCATTTATATTTTATATCCTATACATGGTCTCTCGATTTTATAATTGTAAACTTCTTTTAATTATATTTCTGAATTTCCCAATTTCTTTTGACAGCTGTGATCATTATTAACATAAAGTACCTCTATTTTAAGGTATATCTAATAGTTTCTAGTTTACAAATCTGGAATCTGTTGTACATACACTATTTGTGGTTATCTAAAATATATTTCCATAAAATTGTATCCACTTTAATCGCATTTACTAACAATCTTTACTAATATTTTACCTGCTTACTAGTTCATCCTCTCCTTAACGTGTATGTTATATGGGTGTGTGTGTGTGTGTGTGTGTGTGTGTGTCACTTACTGTACCACCGGGTGGCGTAATCTTCTAGCACTCTCTTTTCCATCATATATACATGGAATCCTCAAATAAAAGAGGAGGTATATTAGCAGAGGTCCTGTGTATTCAGCCAAAAATACCTGAAGATAAAACATGATTTAGATTAAACAATAAAAATAGATGTTTTTAAGGTTCATTTGTGTCTATGAGTATTGGCCTATTGCATAAACTGGTGAAATAGGTGAATTATTTTTTAACTAGATTAGTGATATTGCAAATAACGACTTCCTTGGAAGAACCACGGGGAGAAAGCCTAATATATGTATAGTTAATTTAGAATAAAAATAAATATTGAACCTAATAAACTGGTTTATTTCTTCAGATATAGTAAAAAGGAGATTTTATTTTAATAAACAAACCATTATTAATGTATTTTTCTGTGTGTTTCCCAGTCCAATACACACTTAATCTTCTGTATAAACTGTCCCTGTCAATAAATTGAATGAGCTAGAGGATCTTTTTTCCTTTTCTCTTTCTTTTCTTCACTACCTTACCCTCCATGGGCCTGTCAGCTTGAATTCATTGATTTGACTCTACTTTGAATGGAAACAATTCAGTCTTCTCTATTAGCAATTTTATACTTTAATTCTAATTAGTCTAGTTGTGTGGTTAAAAGATTTAACTTTTGAGTGCTTGAGCAGAGTGGGGGTAACCGTATTTGTACTATAGAGAGACACTAACAATATTTGGAAAGGTAATTGAAAACAAGACCAAGTGATTGCAAAATATTAATTGGCTAACTGGTCTAAATTTGGTAAATGTTTGATTTTTTAGTGCTAAAATCATGTTAAATTTCCTCTGAAGTATTTAGACAGAGTAGGGAAAGTAATTTACTTTGGAGTGTTCAAAGAGGAAAAAAAATACAACTTAACAATAATAAAGTTGACTGCCATTAACTATTTTGTCTTCATCTGCTACCACTTTTTTAAGAAAAAATTTAATTCTGCACCTTTACTCAAAAATGCAGTTAGCTGTGCACATTGGTTAGAAATCATGTTCACATCTCTGTTGAGAAGATTGTTGGAATGAATAATATATATGCATGGTTTCATATATATTCACATACATATATGTGTGTAATTATTTAAAGGTTATATATATATGTAATTACACACAAATACATAAATAATAATTTACATGTGGAGGTTTCTTCAGTTACAATTCTGCCTTTTAGAAATATATATATTTTCTCATGTGCCAAGAAAGGTTTGTGTGAGAGAATTAAAAACAATGCAACTTCTGATCAATTCATTATAAAAAGCAATCTGATAGGAGAGACTGTAGTAATTTATGGCTTACAAAATGCCTCATTATTCAGATATAAAGAAAATGTTTGCCACTTGTGCATGTGTAATGATAGAACGCCAAAACTCTGGAATAATGAAGAGGGTAATTATTTTAGTACAATAAAAATTATAAAATAATTATTTCAACAGCAACTGATCTAGTGAAGTCAAATTTGAGCAAATTCTCTAAGAATATATCAGGAATATAAAATCTTGTGAACAATAGTTAACATGGACCAAGTATCACTCTTTATTAACTTAATAAAAATGCTAACACAGATCTGAAGTTTCTTTGGATGAGAGGAAATTAAACCATAATCTTATCTCAATCATCCCTCAAAAATAATTCAGGAGAGCCTACTAATATATAAAATATGTTTTAGAAGAATTAATATTTTATAAAGAATATTTTTCTGCTAGAATATGGAGAGTTATGAATAATATGTCCTGAAAGCATTAGAGAATGATAAGTAAATTTTGGACAATGCATAAAAAAATATTTCAGTGCAAATGGAAGAAAGGAGAAAAGATGATTTATTAATCTTAGAAAGTAATCAGAAAATAGTTCAAGATGAGGAAAATGAGGGCTAGACAGACAAATATTAATATGGTCTTCTGAAAATGGAACTGGTCTTTTCTACTAAATAAGAGGAAGTAAAACAAAATCAAAACCAAATACAATCAACTAAACAAATAAGCAGGCATATACAGATCATGTACATCACAAGAACTTACAAAGACTAGAAACCCCCCATAATACAAAATTCTACTGAAGATTCTATATTCTAAAGAGGCAGATACACCTTCTTCTTATTTTGAAGATAAACACTATATTGAAATTTCAATTTATTTCCGTTATCAAATCCTGTTTATATTTTCTCTTTCAAAAAGTTAACTGTGTTAAACTAATCTTTTGTTTTGAATACAAAATTCATTATTTGTACTACGCAAGCAAGGAAACTGGGAGTCTTTGAAACCTCAGTGGAATCTTCAATGTGATATATGTATAAATTGAAAAAGGTAATATTCTGCTTAAAAAAAAATGAAGCTGCAATTGTGAATTGGTTAGAGTCCATGTGCTTAAATTGTGCTTAATGTATTTCATTTTATCTTGAAAAAAAATAGTACTATCATTATTAGGGCATTTTTGGATTTACTATCTCCTTTTCTAAAATTGTTATCAGCAGTTAAAAAAATGTATATTTTAGAATTGTTGAAAACAAAATAAAGTAGTTTTAACCTTAATCTCCTGAAGATAAGGGTGTTACATAAAGTTTTGGAAGCATTTATCAGTTGTAATACAGCAATAACACTTTGTACTTAATGAATACTGTTGAAATTAGTATCATGCCAGATAAAAATAGTGTTTTTTTGTGGTTTGTCAAATAAATAACATATAATGGAGATTTCTATTCTAGATAAATCAAACACAAAATACTAATGAGTGTAGTGAGAAAAACTGATCAAAATATTTTAAAAAGTTTTTTTCAGTCTTCAGAGATTTAATATCATTGAGGAATTAGAAGGTCAAGAATTTTGAAATGGGGGATCCAGAGAGGAGACTGAACCTTGCATATGAAGCCTCATATAAGCCTGATAAGAAGAACAGATTTTTGATGGGGCCTGGGAATGAAAAAACAAAAACAGTTGTTCATCGTCTCCAAAAGATGAAGATGGCCTCATAAAACTGTCTCCACAGATTCTAAAACTCACCCTAAAATCATTTCAATTATTGATTGGATCAAAATGACTTGGATCCAATAATGCAATTCATTCATTTGGAAGATGGTAACTTATCTTTGAAAGAAGATAAAAATCACCTAGATGTCAGTTATCATTAAAATTTTTCACATAAATTTTCTGCATTTAGAAATATGCAGGTATACAAAGACTAAACAGACTGTGAGCAAAACGAAGAGAAATAGCAAAAATAAAAAAATTGAAGATGCGCACGACAGGAATATCAGACACAAACTTTAACAAAAACTATCTTTTATGTGTTAAAATAAATGAAAGATAAGGTTGAGATTTTTCAGATATGTAAAATCTTTGAAAAGAAAAATAATGAAATGTAATATAAAATTTAAAAGAAGAATTTAAAGAGAATAATGGACAAGGAACACTTGAATAGATAATGGTAGCTAATTTTTCAAATTATATGCATGTATGTTTGTGCACATGAATACACTAAACCACCAGCTTAGATAAAACTAAAGCAAGATAAATAAAAATATAATTATAATTGTGTATATCATAGTCAAATTACTGATAACAAAACCAAACAAGAATTATTTAGAAAAGACACATTACTTTCAAAGGAGTAAAGCTGACTTTTCAACAGAAACAATGGAATTCAGAAATTAAAACAATAAAATATTGTGAAGTTAAGAAAAGAGAACTGCCAACGTAAACTTATTTTTATGTAAAAATGTTCTTTAACGATAACAGTTAATAAGGACATGTTAAGATAAACAATAGAGATAATTCATCAATGACAGAACTACAATAAAACACAAAAGATGTTCTTCAGGGAGAAGGATACCAGATGTAAGCTCAACATTAGAAGAAATAACTAAATTGCAGCAAAAAGGATAAGTCTAAAGGGTAAGGTATTTGTTAGATAAAATTTTAGTAATATATTTGCATTTAACATATATAGAAAATTATAACAAAACCATGAAAAATGAGTCAAGAGGAGCTCAAATATAAAGTCATTCAACTTTATATTCAATATTTATGAAATATTTTTACATTAGTAAAATCAAATATAAATATGTATATTAGCATTTAATATCTCAAGGGTACACTCTGTAATATCTTTGATAACCCCTAGAATTAGTAAAATAGAAGACATAAATACCAAAATAACACAAAGGTAATAGAAAAGAGAGCATGACAATTAATTCAAAATAAGGTGAGAAAAAAAGACAAAAAAAGGTTATAGAACACATAAGACAAATTGAGGAAAATGAGATTTAGAGATTAAAAATGTGGAATTTACAATACAAATAGACTATCATTAAAGTGTAAAACATAAAACTATTAAACTCATAAGAAAACACAGGAGAGAAACTCCAGGACATAGAACTAGTTGAAGGATTCTTATATATGAAAGCAAAAGCATAATCTTTAAAAGAAAACCTTGATAAATTAGACTGCATTAAAATTGAAAACAATTCTTTCAGTGAAAAGTTCTGTTAAGATGATGAAAAGACAAGCTAAAGAATGAGAGAAAATATTTCCAAACCACATATACAAGGAGTCGTTTCTAAATTATATGAAGAATTCTCAAAACTCAACACTGTGTCCCAGATAAATTTTTTAAAAAGTTCATACAAATACCTCTAATATTCATTGCAGGTTTATTTGCAATAGCAAAATACTAAAAAACACCCAAATGTAATTCAAAGAGTAAATGATTAAACAAAGCCCATTACATCCATATAACTGAATACTACTCACCAATGTAAAGGAACCAATTATCGATACAAACAAAAATCAGGATGGATTTCAAGGACACTATGCTTACAGAAAAATAAACATCAATCTCAAAATATTGTTTAAATCATTTTATAGAGCATTTTCCATATGACAAAAAGAGGGAGATGAAGAACATGTCAGTGGTTACTCCAGGATAGGAAAAAGTATGTGTAAGTATGCAAAGATAACAGGAAGAAGTTCCTTCTTAAGGATGAAGCAATTCTCTATCTTGACATTGGTGTTAGATACATGACCTTATACAAGGCATAAATTGCATAGAATTACATGTTAACACATACACACATGAATTAATACAAAAAATGGTGAAAACTGCATAACTTGAATTAATCAACAGTATTCATATAATTAGAATTGTTATATTATCATATTAATCCTTTATCTTAAGGTTTTTAGTAAGTTAAATGAGGCAGGATTTTTCTCAATATTTTGTAACACACTGTTGGTTGGAGAAAAATATTAACATCTTAATTTTAACCTTGTTAAATTAAATAGATTATTTCCCCAAAAATCTATGAAATGTTTTATTATAGGAACAGATTTTCATATTTTTCAATGTACAAGAAAGTCATATGTGGTAAAACATTACTTTTGTTGTATAGTTTAGTGGATACAAAATGGGTGTAATTGCAATGTAGTGTGTATATTTTTAGCATTAAATAGAGCTGACTCATTTGGAGTGAAAGAATGTGTGATCCATGGGATTGATTTAAAAATATCTAGCCTATTTGCAGAGTTCTCTTTGTCACATAAATGATTTTCCTCTCAAATAAACTATAATTTTCTAGTACAATTGCCAAATAATTCCACTTTAGTGTGTTTTCTTCTCAGTGCTCATGCAAGTGATGAAGTTGAAATTTCTAATGATTTAATGGTTTAATGCTGCTCACCCTGACACAATTTCTGTAAACAGAGTTCCCTTTTTGTCATAAATGTGGACAAAGACCCTGTGAATATTTTAACCTTTGAAGACCAAACACTCTTTTCTAAAATCTCTTTAAGCAAAGGTCTGTAGACATTACATTTAAGTACAGTATTAAAACTTTATTTGCAAATGCATGCATCTTCTATAGGTTGTTTTCTAAACATTAAAATATGCTTCACAAGAATTCATAAGATTCTAAACTCAATCTTTAGTGGTACAAATTAGTACTAAAAAGTTCAATATACTTTGGAAAATAAATCAACAATTTAGTGAAAACATAAAATAGAACTAATTAATTACACAGAAAATATATCTTTTTTTTTTTTTTTTTTTTTTTTTTTGAGGCGGAGTCTTCACTCTGTCGCCCAGGCTGGAGTGCAGTGGCGCGATCTCGGCTCACTGCAAGCTCCGCCTCCCGGGTCCGCGCCATTCTCCTGCCTCAGCCTCCCAAGTAGCTGGGACTACAGGCGCCCGCCACCGCGCCCGGCTAATTTTTTGTGTTTTAGTAGAGACGGGGTTTCACCGTGTTAGCCAGGATGGTCTCGATCTCCTGACCTCGTGATCCACCCGCCTCGGCCTCCCAAAGTGCTGGGATTACAGGCGTGAGCCACCGCGCCCGGCCGAAAATATATCTTAAAAGGAATGATTGTTAGAAAATATTAACAAATGTAGCAATATTTTAATTAATTAATTTAAAATTAAATTTGCGTTAGATTAAAATTAACAAATATTAATGTATAAATTGTCATACCTTCGTAATACTTACAAAAATGGTTGTTTAATTGTAAAGAAACAGCTCAAATAACTATGAATGGTAATGTCAATTGTTAATTGTGGCAAAAATAAAAGTCATTTTGAATAGAAAAAGATTAAGGGTAATTACAGATATGGAGTGGAATGTAACTGCAAAGAAAAACTTTCATAGTTTAAATAATACAAATAACAGAAGTTTAATGTAATTGAAAGAAAAGGAGCTCACTATTCTTTGTATATCAAAACTATTTATTAATTCTCTCACTGCCTCTGTTACTAAATATCATATTAACATTTCCTTTTGCTGTTGAAGCTATTCCATTGATGTATTCTATTACCCATGAGTGTTTCAATACTGTGCACTAATAGCAAGTATTTTCACTGCCTCTTAACCCTCCATGTCTTTTCAATGTAGTCTTCATTCTTCTAATGCCATTTTCAAATATCATAATTTTAAAACCTGCTATTTTCCTCCAAAAACAGCCAAAAGAACATTTTCACAGGCTGAAAGAAGTTTACTTTTTCATAGTCAGTTGCCAAAAGTTTGTTTCTCTGACTGAGAACCTCCTTTTTAACTGTATATTCTATACTCTTCTCTCCAGTGTCAAAAGAGTCTGTGATGTCCCTAGATTACTAGAAGGAAAAGGTAAAGAGATACCATGTAAATAACAAAGCATAGGCAGAGCAGATGAAACCAGCCCAATAGTCCCATAGACAGTTCTTTTTGGACAAATGTAGAAATTGACCCTTATTACTGTTAAAGTTTGAAACTTGTATCTGTTCTACCTAAGTTCATTCTTCAGGAAAGAACCTTCAGCCCTCTCAAAAGAGTATCAAAGAACTGAAACACATCACATCACCCCACCAGATGCCTCCTTGTCCCTCCCTAGTACCTATTTTCTTACACATTGTTACATTTCTTCACTGCTGTATAAATCCCTAGTTTTAGTCAGGCAGATGGATTTGAGACTGAGCTCCTAGCTCCTCTGTTGCAGCATCCAAATTAAGCCTTCTTCCTTGGCAGTATTTGTCATCACTGTCATTGGCTTTCTGTGCAGTTAGCAGCAGAACCTAGACCGAACTCCTGGTATTTTGGTAACAAAGTTGAAGCTCCCAGTCATAGAGTGGATTGACACTTAAAACAACAACAACAACAACAACAACAACAACAACAACAAACAGAATTCATCTTTGTTTTTCAAAACTGTGGTTTTCTATTGCTCCAATACTTGAGTAGACCTTTGGCCACTGGTCATAGTAAGAATAGAAAATTTAAAATACCATTCAGTACATTTTGTTTCACTATGAGTTTATTTGATAGAAATAGTCTGTCAATGAATTACTTAGAGCAAAATGTGAGGCATGTATGTTACATTTCAGATTGGCACTTACTGTGGTCCAGCTGACTTGTTGACCTAGATCTGTAGCATACAGCGTGACAATGGAGGAAGCTGCAATACTTTGAATGGTAATGTAGTCCTTCAAAAAAGGCCCATCTAAAATAAAAACAACAAGAAAATGTTACTTTAATACAATTTCTTAGCATAATGATAAATAATTTCTTAATGTAAAATCAGTAAAAGCTAGCAATTAATTTAATATGGAAATTACAATGTAAAAGAAATCTTCAAAGTAAAACAAAATGTGAACAATGCCATTTTATAACATATATCTAGCAACTTATCAAATGCACAGTGGTTTCCCAATATCATCTAACCAAAATTTAGACTACCATTAGTTACTATCTTATTATTTCTGAGAACATGTCATATTAGGGCCTAAACAAATAACATACAGGATTTTTTTTAAAGTATAATTTTAGGATGGGTGTGAAGGCTCCCATCTGTAATCTCAACATTTTGTCGAGCTGAGGTGAGCAGATCGCTTGAGCCCAGGAGTTCCAGCCATCTTGGTGACATGGCGAAACTCTGTCTCTACAAAAAAAAAAAAAGAAAAAAATTAGCCAGCCTTGGTGCTGTGTGCCTGTAGACCCAGCAATTCAGGCGACTGAGGTGGAAGGATTGCTTGAGCCAGGGAGGTCAAAGCTGCAGTGAACTGTGATCGCTTCACTGCACTCCAGTCTGGGCGACAAAGTGAGACCCTGCCTCAAAATGAAAACAAAACAAAACAACAAAAAGTATAATTTTGAGTGTTAGTACAACGACATCTCAACTTATTTCTAAATGATTTTATAATAGTATAAATTAGAGGTGGATAGATGAGTGGTCCCTCCAAAACACCAGGAGAATGGCATAATTTATCTTTTTAAAATATATTCTGGATGCTGTGTGAAAAGTAGAAAGAAGGGAAGTGAGGTGATTATTTAGGAGACATTCAAAATTAATCCAGCTGGAGCTGATCTTTTGTTGGGATTAAGGTGATATTGGTGAAAATGTTAAAATGTATCAATTGTAAATATATTTTGAACATAGTCTGGATTCAACTTTTTTTTTTTTTTTTTTTTTTTTTTGAGACGGAGTCTCGCTCTGTCGCCCAGGCTGGAGTGCAGTGGCCGGATCTCAGCTCACTGCAAGCTCCGCCTCCCGGGTTCATGCCATTCTCCGGCCTCAGCCTCCCGAGTAGCTGGGACCACAGGCGCCCGCCACCTCGCCCGGCTAGTTTTTTGTATTTCTTAATAGAGACGGGGTTTCACCGTGTTAGCCAGGATGGTCTCGATCTCCTGACCTCGTGATCCGCCCGTCTCGGCCTCCCAAAGTGCTGGGATTACAGGCTTGAGCCACCGCGCCCGGCCTGGATTCAACTTCTTAATAAACTGATTGAGAAGAGAGGATTCAGTGAGGTAAAGACAGTTAGATTTTTGGCCCGAGTACTTAAGTGCATTGTAATGGTCATTAACTGACATGAAGAAGACTACAGCAAAAGCAAGATATGAGGGTAAAAATTAACAGTCTTTAAGGTATTTTAAGTGTGTGGTATCTTTTAGACATTCAAGAAAGAATCAACAAATAGGCAGCAGGGTAGAAGTGTGTGTAGATATTTGAAAGTCATTAACATTTAAAACCATGGGGCTTGATGAAATTGTATATTCAGCATGGAAAGAAAGGAATGAGTTCATGTCCTTTGCAGGGACATGAATGAAGCTGGAAAGAAAGGAATGAAAACACACTAAGGTTTCCAGTATTACAGGCTTTAGACATAGTAAGACAAAGATATAGCAAAGATTACTGAAAGGAGCTACTCATAAGATAGATGTAAAATAAACATAATTGACTGCATTCTTAAAAATAACCACCAGACAAGTCTGGAATGTGTATATGGGAAGATAGTACAAAAATATATTTTTAAGCACTATTTATAAGAAAATATTTGAAAAAGCTTAAATATTATTTAATAAGATAAGATACAAATATATTTTGTTTTATTTAAAGAAATGTATACCAAGCAGGAAGAAAAGTGAGTAGACTCATATACCAAAATGAATTAATCTCTCAAATATAATCCTATTATTGTTATTATTATTACTGTTATACTTAACATATGTTATTTGTGATTTATATTATCTACATCATTAAAAGGCATCATTCCAGTCTCTATTTTTGAAATAAATAAGAAAATACTAATTTGCATCTACAATTAGATGATCTTTCAGAATCCAAGATATTTACTTATGTTTATAATTAAAGGACTTTTAAAAGGAAAGGAAAATATACAATTATTGTATGTTACATTTGAAGGCAGAAATTTGATAAATTCACTTTTAACAGCCAGATAGTTTAGGTGGTCATATTAATGTATATGGTTCTTTGGGTGCTTTATTGAAAACCATGTTATAGTTATATTTTAGAAATTTCATTTAAATTGATTACTATTTTAAAAATACATATATGTATATGTAATTACATATAAAGATAATTTTGTATTGCTTTGAAAATGTGAACATAGTCCTGGGTTTGCCTAAGAACACATGTGTGGTAGGCAGATTTCTTAGATAATTCTCAGGATTTCTGTTCCCTGTATAATCCCTGAAGTTCTACATATGATAGGCTGTTACTCTGTTGATTAAATTATATTGCATGGTTTTTAAAAATGAGATTATCTAGGTAGTCCTGATTTATTTCATGAATTTTTACAATCTGTGTGCAGAAATCAGAGACAGAGGAATTCAGAGATTCAGTGCATTGGGAAGATTCACTGTGCTATTGCTGGCTTGAAGATGGAGAAGGTCAATGTCAAGGGTACAGGTGGCCTTTGAGAAAAGACAGCAGTCTCTAGGAAGTGACAGCCAGCAAGAACACAGGAACTTCTCTCATGCAACTGCAAAGACCAAACAAACAAACAAACAAACATAAAATGCAAAAAGGTGCTCTTGCCATTATTCCATCTATCATGAGCACCCTTTCTGCAGAAAGTAAAAATTGCCTTGCTGAAAGAATTAAATTTATGTTCGAGTGCTATTTCTTTGTGGCACCGGGGAACAAGCATTTTCAACACAAACTCTTCCAATAACACAAAAGAAGATGGAAGTGGCTTTTTGTCAAGAGTCTTCACATGAGAATTCAGTACAGTCAACACTCTCATTCCAGTCTTATAATATCCTAATCAGAGAATCAAGCCATAATGTGGCTTCAATCTAATAAATGATAGATTTTTTAGACTGCTAAATTTGTGCAAATTTGTTACATAGGGATAGAAAATGTTTGCAATATGGATCAAAGTGAAGACTTTGATATCAAAAGTGTCAGTACTATTATGACAATTATGTATAAGAACAAGAAAATGTTAATATGGACAAAAAATTCAACTGGCTTTGTATCACTTGAAAGTGTGCTGAAAATATATTTCCAATTATATCTATTAGCACACTTAGAAAAGGGGTTAGTTTCTACCCTTCTATCATCCTTGCCAACTTCAAAGAACAGAGATTGGCATTCTATTTTTAAAATGTAGTCCCATCAATATGAGATTTTGAAAAAACGACTTGACGGAATCCAGATGTATCATTAATCATAGCACTCAGACTCAAGAAAAAGGGACCATTGTCCTTGGCTTTCCATGATTACGTCCTTTATCAAAGGGAGAGGAATGTGTGGGGCCAAGAGGACAGGACATGCCTAACTAGATCCCATGATGTATTTTTCTAGATCATGCTTCAGTCACTTAAGGGCCCTGAATTTCCTGACCAAATTAACACAAGCACAACCCAGTCTTTCGATAGTCCCTCCCATGTATGGGCCTGGAACTGGGGTACACAACCAACCACAAACCTAGTGGTTTGTCAAGACTATTGTATAAAGGATGTGGATGGAGCTTTAATATATTGCTTGGAAACAGTGATGGAAAAAAATCTATATTTTCTATGTAGAAATCCAATGATTTTAAACATTAGAAATTTTACCCAGTCCTTCCAGGACATTATAAAGCATATGAATAAAAGTAGGAAGATACAAAACATTTTACTTACCAGATTATATGACAGATTTATTGTAAAAATAGCTGAAATTCTTCACCATATCTACACCATATACAGTATGACCTTGTAGTTCTTCTCAGTGATAGCTGTCCTTATATTCCCACTCCTTGAATATGGGCTAACTAGTGACTTGTGGGACAAACGGTCATTTACTAGTTCCAAATCTGGGCTTCAACAATTCTTTAGTATCTCTGCTCATTTTTATACCTCTACTCCCAGCTTGTGAGTAAGTCTAAACTATTTTGCTGAGAGGTGAGAGACCACATAGAACAAAGGGAATTTCATGAAAGTTGTGGTTATTGTAGACCAATCATTCCCTAACAGCCCAGGAGCTCACTGCAGCTGCATGCATGAACCTAGCCAAGTTCAGCTAAATATAGCACAGCTCAGCAGAGACACAGAGCTGAAGAATTGGTTAAAATTTTACCCATGAAAAACAATGCTTGTTATTTTATTTGTGTTTTAAAGATTTCTTTTTTGTGAGGAAACTATAGAAGTCTCTAATATTCATATAAGATCCATGATTCTAGTAAGTATATTTTGTGAGCAAACATGTATAGATATTAAGACCTTGCTTTTTTTTTGTATTGTCTTTTTTTTCTTCTTAATATTAATAGTTATGACTAAGACTGATGGAGCAACTAGCCTGTGCCAATCATCATATACATTATAAACATATGAACTCTAACACTTTAAAAATGATTTAAGTGTTTTTTTAGTTCTGCAACATAAAAGAAGACCCTGTAGGCAAGTAACTATGAGAGAGTCAATCAAATGTAAAAATCTGAATCAATCCAAGTGAGCTTTGGATTTTGATTTCTTTGCACCATATCTCACCAAATCAATTGATTCTTTTTTCAAATACATTATTACATTCCTTTTTAAGGACACGTAGACAACTACATTTTACTCATCTCATATCCCACCCTGGTACACTCAACTAGGTAAATAAATTTGGGAGAAAAGGAATATGTCATATTCACCAGAACACTGAACTAACAGAAATTTATCAGTCTTTTATAGTGTCCTTCAAATGGAAGTTACATTTGACAATGTTGTGTGTGACATTCTTTGAGGCTTCTTTGGGTAAGAGTCAATTACATTTCGTATATGTCAACATCCATGTATTGAAAGGCATTCATGTGCTGAAATGTGCTAGGCCATATGAAGGCAAAAAAAAAAAAAAAAAAAAAAAAAAAGAGACAATAATGTTTTTTTTTCTTAAACTCTAGGTAGTTGGGAATTTTTCTTGAACATTTGAGCCAAAAAAATTTGAGAGAATCAAAAAAGTGTGGCTTCTAGAAATCTTGCATAGTTGTTTGTTTTGAACACACAGGTCTCAGAGAAAGATTAAATGTTTAAGACAGCAATGAAAACACTCATAACAGTTTTGAGAGACTCAACAAAATAATCATTTGTCTTTAAGTGCATGTAATACCTGAGAGAGGACAATCTAGATATTAGGAAAAACAATAGAAACAAAAAATCAACTCATCATTTATGAAAAATTGAGAGATTGAAATTCCTTAAGAGGTACCTCCTACAGATTTACTATCGAAGACTTTTACTAAGTATCAGCACTCTATCCTGAAAAAAGTACATGCTACCCACAGCTTTCATTAAAATTTAAAATTCCAATTTTAAAATAAAGTCGATGTAGTGTCAGTAGCAGTAATTATTGGTAGGAGCCATTTTTAAGTGCATTTATTGATAAATTTCTTGAGATCATAGAGTTTAAAAATCTGAGAAACTTGAGGTTTAACAGTGGGCATAACGCTTCTTCTCCAAATTCATTAGTTTTGTTCCTTATGTCACTTATTCTGCTTTATAACAGCAAAAAGAAAAAGAAAAAAAATGAAAAAAAATAAGCATTAACCTTAAAAATATGTGGTGGGGCAGTAGAATGAGAAGGTGACCAGTTAAAGCTTCACAGACAAAAATATTTTAGTTTCAGAATCTGCTTCTAAAACTCATGGACCGTGAATATGTAAAAAATACCTCTTTGAGACTAAATTATTCATTTATAAAAGTGGAGCTCTAGTTTGTTAGGAGAATCAATTAAATATACTAATATTTATATATTTACTAAGTGATAAGTGAATGTCAGCTTTTGAAAATAGAAAAAGGATTCTAAATTAAATAAACACATCAGTGAAAAATGCTGCTTACCACATTCTAGCTGCAGACCAACTCGAGAAGGGTACCACTTTGGACCTATTCAATGAGAAATAACATTTAATTGTCAGAAAAAGTGTAACTATCACTTATAAAACTAACTGTTTCCATGGGAAGACAATTTAGATCTAGGAAGTACATAAAATAAGTTATCTAGTTTCAGAAATAGAAATAGTGGTTATCTTTTATAGGGTGCTGACCAACAATGACAGATAGTGACTGAGAGAAAGCACGAAGAAAGCTTTAAAAGTGGTAAATTTTTGCTTTTTGATCTTTGGACTTGTTACATAGGTGTGTTCAGGTTTTGGACATACATCAAGTAGTACGAGCTATGAATTGTGCACTTCAGTCTATGTAAGTTTTTCATCAATAAAAAGCTTGAACATATTTCATTTAAAACTGGGGACTTTAATCTCATTTGAAATTTGTCTAATATTTGCACCTGAAATTGGGTTATTTTCTCTATCAAGAGTAAATACTAAGATGTCTATCAGAATTACATGTGTCATTGACTTTTAATATTATGAGTTGATTGGTCATAGCAGAAACAGTACTTGAAATTTTCTCTTTACACTACCATTAGGAATAAAGAGAACACTAAATAATTCTATCTCTATAGAAAAATCAAATCATCTTTATTATACACTGCCATAATGAAGAGTTGATTCACAATTATCAGAATATAACTTTATCTTAAAATAAATTCTATACCATCGTTTTAAAGTCTCCATTAAAAGTTTGCTTCTTAACTTTGAGATTAAACTTTAAACAAATTTACCACATATATAATAAATTTTTTAAAAGAGTATTTTTAAACGAATTTTCCACAATTATCTTCTTTTTTTTTTTTCAATACATTCATGGGAGAAAGCAGAGATGACTCAGGACTAGAAAGGCATAAGTGTACTTCATGGAAATGAGAAACCATGGACAGAGCCTCTATTAGTAGGTAATATATTACTAAGTGAAAGAAAAGAGGAAGGTCAGATGAAAAATAAATGTGGGTAATTTTAAGAATATATTGTATCTTTTACCTTCTAAAGTCTATTATGAGTGGGTATTGTAAACGCATACACTGAAATAAATTTAACTATCTAGAAAATGTTATTTTCTTAAAGCTAATAAATCAAAACACAAAACTCCATGACTTTCCATAGCCAAATAATTTTATTTGGTTAAAAACTATATTGCTTTGATTACAACTTTTCAATGCATTTACAATAATAATAAATACCCCAAATATAGCCATGATATGAAGTCAAACTAATATGCTCAATTATTAGTACTTTTTAAAGAACAAATATTTGAAAGATTGAATATAGTACAATAAATGTTTAAAGTCCACAGAAGGATACATAAAATTATTATTCTATTTTATAAGGGAAAACTGAGGGCTCTACTTTACTATTTTACTATACTGTCCAGGAAAGAGAAAAAGGAGAAACTAAATATGAAGAAAAAATCAGAGAAACACCTTTCATAGGTTAAAGTAAACAAAATATGTTTATATGCTACCTAAAATAATAAAGTTATAGCGTGCTGCTTAGCAACACCTGATTATGCATTGAATGCAACAATGTTCGAACCACTGTGAAGTGTCTGGAAGTCTTAACAGACTTACAGAAATAAAACCTGCCAGTTTATTTTCTGAAATACGAGCACTAAAATGAATTAAATGTTGTCTCTTGTAATTTTAAGACCTTACAAAGCTCTTGTTTGGAATTGAACATTAACGACCTCTTAAGGATACTTAATGATTGACAGAATATATATGGTCATTGCTCATGTGGAAATTTAATTCAATATTGATCAAAAGTTCAAATGTTGATAACCCGTAGGGTGGTGTTAAAATTATAATAGGAGTAAAATATATCTGAAGTAAAAAAGATGCTCATTAATGATAAATTTTAATTAATCAGTTGAGCGTGATGGTTCACACCTGTAATCCCAACATTTTGGGAGGCCAAGACTGGAAGAATACTTGACCCTTGGAGTTCAAGACCAGCCTGGGCAATACAATGAGACTCTGTCTCTCCCCCAAATAAAAGTTTAATTAATCACCAAACTTTATCCCATAGAAAGAAATAATAAAGGTGAATACCACTGAATTCATATTAGACCACAGTTGATCCTCACCCCAAATAAAGTGATTAATGGGAGAAAACATTTGAGTTGTCAAGAAAAACAGAATTATATTTGTTATTAACTATATTTGAAGCATGCAGTCAATACAATAAGAATGACAATTCTATTCTAAACAAATACCACATCCTGAAGAATGAACATATTTTGTTTCTGGCAATATAGACACTGCATATAACTAGTATTCCTAGATAAAATATAACTTTTATGCATAGAGATCCCAAGACAAAAAAAGGAAAATCCAGTGATACAAAATAATCAAGAATCTGAGAAATAATTCAGTAAGTTTTGGGTTCACACAATTTCTTTGGTTTTCTTGTACATTGGGAATCTACATAAAGCCCTAGGCCAGTACTTGTGATTCTTATGCACAAATAAACATCTTTAATTGAAAGAGATAATTAGAAAGGAATTCACCTCCAATACAGGTAAAATATGTCAATCTCTGCCTGTTCAAAGATAGAAAATATATATCCCTTGAGAATTTGTAAACAGCCACTGGTGCCATATTAAGTTTTGATGCTCAAGTATATATTATAATATTATTGTTAGGTTTTTGGAATACTCTCATTGAAACTTTAGTAGTGTGCCACTAATGGTGGTCTGAAGCTATAATACTTCTGGGACACCTGGTCCTAGAAAAAATACCCTACTGCAGGACCATCCATTCAGTTTAGGTAACACAACTTAAAACCCTCAAGTAGATAAACTTACAATTTAAGTTTTAAGAATCATATAAAAACTAATTCACCTTTAGAAAGTGTGCAGGGACATGATAAATAATAAGATTAACTCCAGAGAACATCAGAAATATGAAATCTCACAGAAAGTCACCTAAATCACTTAAAGATGATTGGAAGATTTAAAAAAAAAAAAAAGAATCAAAAATATTAGAACTGCAAAAACCTACAGGCTTTTTTGAGAAAAGATCAAATAAAATTTATTGAAATAAAACCTTTTGTACCTTATGATTAAAATGTAATGGAATGATGGTGTAGTCATACAGAACAAACAGAAGAATTAGTCAATGAAAGGATGAGCCTGAAGAAACTACTCAGAAAGCAGAAAGATAAAGGGATTAAGAAAATATGAAAGATAGATGAAAAGAAATAGGGACCAAAATTAAATGATATATGTTCACAGGCATATACAACAATAAGCAAAAAAGTCCATTAATTGCAATGACAAATCACATATTCCATCTCATCCATCCCTCCTGCAGCAAACAACTGAAAAAGTATGAGAAAATATTTTATCAAAATCTCCACAGAGTTGTTAAGAAAAATAAAAATAATTAGGGAACCAAGATCTGGGAGACAGAGGATGCTCAGAAAGCCAAGTCCAGCAACTACAGCTCCATTCCCCTAAGGGCATCTGTTTATATTGGAAGAAGTTGCTAAGAGGCGAGGAAGCTGAGCAGGGCTTTTCACACACCTATGAGCCTAATGGGACAAAAATCAAACTTTATGCACAAAGAAAAACTCTGGTAAAAGTTCACAATTTCAGTCATTACCCTTAAATTAGGATGAATCAGAAATCAATCAATTCTTAAAGGAAATTAAGTCCAATTTTGAGTCATCTCCATCCCTGTTTGAATTAAAGTGATCTGTAACCTCCAAAGTCCAGCCTTACTGCTGGCAGAGGCAAATGTAAATCTTCTCTGGAAGGAGATCACTTCTTTATTCAGACCCTATAATTACCTCTAATTTTTTTCATATATAATACCAGGCCTCAATAAAATATAACAAAGAGTGCTAGAAGACAAGACATGATGAAAAACCAGGGGGAAATTAAAAGGTATTACAGAGTTTCACCAACAATTCAGATAAAGTTTTCATACACAATTAAGAATAACTATGATTGATATAAACATAAAATATAAGACAGAATTATTTGTCTGGAAATCTGGAAACTATAGAAAGAAACACAGACATTTTGGAACTGTAAAGTATAGTAAATGGGTTTATGAGATATCATCTCATGGTAGAGAGAAAAATAGTGAACTGGAAGTTGGAAGAAAATATCCCAACTAAAGCAAAGAGAGATAAACATGTGAAATAGGAAAGGTGTATGATATATACATGATGAACAATGAAAAAGTACATCATTCTAATATATGTGAAAATGACATGTGAGAATAAAAAAGTTAAAGAAAAGTAAAAAATCTATATATTGAATGATATGATGGCTGAGAGTTTTCCAACACTGGCAAAATATATCAAGATAAATATTGAAGAATTACTGTAAATAACGATATACATATATATAAAATAAAATGTATACATATTCATATATTGATATATATAATTAAAGACATGTATGATGACAAGACATATATACTGAATATATATTTAATGAAAACCAGATGTAAGTGTATAATTATTAAAACGTTTGAAACAATAATAGAAAAATATTTTAAAAAGACAGATTAAAAAATAACAAAAAATGCCATAAATATTACCAACAAATAAATGGCAATTAAACTAATAGAAGAGTTCTAAAGAGCAATATAAGATATTGGCCAAATAGCTTTTAAATAAAACACTATTGAAATAAAATGTAAAATAAGGACAAGTTTAATTAGACTAACAAGTCTTACTGTCAATAGAACACTTCTTTCTATCATTAGATTAACATCTAAAGGACCAATTTGAGAAAAAGAAATTGATTTCAAGAGAAAGGGATGAGATAAATAAAACAATATTGAGTAAAATTCTGCCATGCATGTGGATAATTCTATATAAAAAAGCAGAATATCTTGTAATTTGATTATATAAAATATGATTATAGTGCTACTAATAATGTATGTGCTTATGCAAACAGTATATACAACCATAATATACAAAATGGGAAGTATTCTTTGACTTTAAACCATCCTGAAAATTTAGGAAGAATGTGCAAAACAAAATTAAGGAATAGGAAGTATTAATTGGGGAATGGAATGCTAAATAGGAAGTGTCATGGCATGAGAGAATGTCCTATGTATATTGTATTATCACTTTGAATATCTTATTTTATTAGAATTGTTATACTCCTTCTAAACAGTGGAGGCCTACAGATCTAAGAAAAGGGGCAGGTACATGAATTCTTGTATTTCTTCTTAAGAAATAAACATCAAATATTAGCCAAAACTCTTCCTTGATGTGCTAAAGTTACTGGCTACTGATTTAATAGTTAAATTAGCTGGATTTATTTTGTTAAAAATGATTCATTTAGTATAGTACTTCACTGGAATTAAATGGACCATTTTATTCTCTGTAAACCATTTCTTTGCAGTCTTGTAAATGCTACCTACATAATTAAGTGATCAAGCCAGAATGAAACCAAGGATGCCAGTGAGACATTTAATGGTTTAGTATGAGATGTATGATAGTGTTTATCTATCTGAAAAATGAGAAAACTGTTTCTGCTCTCATCCTCAACAACTAAATGTGTTTAACATTCAAACCAGCACCAATCAATGTGTATAATTTTGCTGACCTTGAAAAACAATGCAACTGCTAAAGAGTTTACTATTACCAAGTACTCAAATAAGAAAGATAGAATGCTCTAACACAATATAATCAGCAACTGCAGAAGAAAGTTTCTATAGGAAAACAAAGACAGGCTTCTAGAAATGGAAAATTTTAAAGTTGCACAAAAACTCTGAATTATACAATAAAACATAGGATGAAGGAAGGATGCATAAAGCAACAAGTTGGTTATTTGTGATACAAAGCACAAAGCAAGAATTACGTGGGGCAGGAAGAGGGGCATACAGATTGCAACCGAACTATTTCTTTATGCTCACTGGTTAAAATTTGTAACCAGTTTGCTCACTGAATTACCCACTATTATCTAAGGAAGAAGCAAGATTGGTCATCATATCTATGTCCCCATTTACATTAGATAATATCTGCTGTGCAAGTCTCCCAGAGGATTCTTTACCTCAGTGACACTCCTCCCAATTTTACTTTGCAGAAACACTAATCAGACTTGATCGTCCACCTCGTCATACCTTATGAGATTTTCCAATATACTTTAAGGCAGGGGTCTCCAACCCCTGGGCCACAGACCGGTCCTGGTCCATGGCCTGTTAGGAACCTGGCTGCACAGCAGGTGGTGAGTGGTGGGCATGTGAGCGAAGTCTCATCGATGTTAACAGCCATTCCCCATTGCTCACATTACCATCTGAGCTCTGGCTCCTGTCAGATCAGTGGCAGCATTAGATTCTCATAGCAGCACCTACCCTATTGTGAACTGCGCATGAGAGGAATCTAGGTTGCATGCTCCTTACGAGAACCTAATGCGTGATGGTCACTATCTCCCATTACCCCAAGAGGATACTGTTTAGTTTTAGGAAAACAAGCTCAGGGCTGCCACTGATTCTACATATTGGTGAGTTGCATAATTATTTCATTATATATTACAACGTCATGATGATAGAAATAAAGTGCAAAATAAATGTAATGTGCTTGAATCACCCTGAAACCACTCCCTACCACCTCCAGTGTGTGGAGAAATTGCCTTCCACGAAACTGATCCCTGGTGCCAAAAAGGTTGGGGACTGATGCTTTAGGGTACTCATGGCCTGTCTTCTAAATCATGAAATTCCACTCCAGAGATTCCTTCATTGTTCTGCTATAATATAAAACTTCTCTTCCTCTTCTTCAACTGGTATTTATACTTCATAATAAACTCACATGATTGTCAGAAAGAGTATTAGGAGTCCTTTTATTAAATACTGCTTTAAAAACATTTGTTTTCAATTTTCCTTGTGGAATGCATATCACTAGACTTTACTATCTAATATTATTTATTCTTATTGCTATCTCTAATGTTCTTTCCACATAAATCACTGATCTTTTTAGCACAGAACATCCTCTCCTCCACTACTTACTTACCAATGTTGGTGATTTTAATATCACTTTAATTTTCTGCCCTTTAGGTCCTTGATGTACTCAAATCTGAAGATTCTCTGTTCTGCAACTCTTTCCCAGAGTCTTACACAAAGAAATGCACTATGCCCAAAATAGAGATTCCAAATATCTTCTCATAATCACCATCTCTCATTTCTGCTTATTTACACTAATAATTCTCTCTAAAATATTATTTGATTTTCCAAGAATTATTCTACTATTTTCACTATCATAAATTCCTCATTTCTCCTAAATTCCATGCTATTCTGGACTCAATTCTAGGATCCATTACAAATCACAACCTGAGGAACAGACCTACTTTGCCCTGTTCTCTCTTGGTCTCACTATTGGCAACTGTAAACTTCATTTTACTCAACTATTTGACTTTCTGAGTTACTGAATGACTCCATACAGAGAGAATTTTCCTGATACTGATGGCAGCAGCAGGTCATCTGTAGAGGTTGTTGCCATCACACCAGCTGCAGTAGGGAGGTGAGGCCAGGACTGCACTCTCCATTGAGCTGGCAGAAGCCACTCACAAGCGGGAGTCTCACCCCTTATGAGTAGGGGCAGGAGTTTCCTGGGTTCTGCTGCAGCCATCCAAACTGCGGCCCCAGCCTCTCACTCCATGGAGCAGGCAGGACAATCACCCCACTGGACACAGCTGCAGCCACCCAAATCATGGCTGCAGGCCCAGGAATCTCTGCACTCTCAGAGGTCTGGGGAGGCCCCATTGCCTTCACAGGCTTGGAAGTGTCTGCTCCAGCTGTCTGGCTTCTCTCTGCTGTCAGTGCCCACTCCAATTTCAGAGCAAAGTTGGGACCGAGCCTGGGCACTGTGACAGCCAGTCTGGGTTTGTGCACACTTGGAGCAGTGCTGACACACCAGCCCCCTCCTGCCTGCTGCTTCAGCCCCCTCTGGACTTTGGGCACTGACAAGCAAGGGAGGGAAGCCAAAGGGGTGCTGAGGGCAGCTTGGCAGTGGCCTATAGATGCCCCTTTGCATGAACAGCCTGAGCACCATAAACAGCAGTAAGAAGCAGACAGGCTCCTGGGCAGAAGTGGCCAGTTCCTGGTAAGGCCCCATCTTCAGGCCAGGAAGTGCTTGAAGGATGGGGACCCAGCTGCCACTCTCACATACTGGAGTGTGAACTTGTGGTGCCTTTTCTGGGCCTTCCCTTGGATGCCCATATACTTCCTACCCTCTGAGGCCCATAAAAGCCCCAGGCTCAGGCATTGCTGAGCAGAGGCAGGAACTACCAGTTGCAGAGAGGAACAACCCATTCCAGGACCTCCTCTCTGCTGAGAGCTGCAGAGACGATGGGACAACCTGCCCATGGAGAAGAGCTTCCCACTCCAGGGTCTCCGCTCTGCTAAGAGCTGAACACTTACTTGTTGGGACACCCTGGCGGCAGAAATGAGCTTCTCCCTATGGGTTTTCTCTGAGTTGTTTTACTGCTCAATAAACTCCTCTTCATCTTGCCCACCCTCCACTTGTCTTCATACTGCATTCTTGCTGTTTGCCAGACAAGAGCTCAAGACCCACCAAATATTACTAAGGCTGAAGGTGAGGTAGCTAACACCTGTAATCTCAGCACTTTGGGAAGTTGAGGCATGTAGATCACCTGAGGTCAGGATTTGAGACCAGCCTAAACAAAAACCCATCTCTACTAAAAATAAAAAAATAGCTGGGAGTGGCAACACAGGCCTGTAATCCTAGCTACTAGCTACTTGGGAGGCTGAGGCAGGAGAATCACTTGAACCTGGGAGGCAGAGGTGAGGTTTCAGTGAGCTGAGATGATACCATTGCACTCCAGTCTGGGTGACAAGAGTAAAACTCCATCCAAAAAAAAAAAAAAAAGGGAAGTTGAAACATGCCCCTTTCTTGCCATGTTGCAGGTGAAGAGAAGGACAGAAAAGCTGCAGCCCTTTAGGGAACCCAGACCTGGGAGCTTCCAGAGCCAGGTCTGTGACTCCCTTTTTGGGCCCCTGTGGTTCCTGGCATTTCTAAGCTTCTGGGTGCCACCACATTCCCCGGTGACGGCTGGGGAAGCAGCTTGTGGTGTGCCTGGTCCAACTGCAGCCTCATAGAGAGCTAACACCCATGCTGGCACCTGGAGGTGCCCACCCTGTGGCAGGAGCCAGCATTCTGACTGTGCAGTGGCCTGATTCAACACCCACTCACACACCCCTTGTCACTCCACACCTGACTTCAGTTTCCCTTGGAGGTGTGGGATGCAGGCCAGTAGCATGAGCTGAGTGCAGCCTGCCAAGCTGAGTGGGCAGAATGAGCCCGGCAGGCCCAAGGAAAACTCAGGCAAAGGCATCACTAGCCACAGGTTTCCGGCCAGAAAAACACCTTAAAAATCTCATAAAAATACTACCAGATGGAGCAGATCCTGGTATTTTCTCCCTGTTATTGTTTCCCCACTTCCCTGTTTTTGATCTTTATATCTGAAACTACTTATGTATATTAAGATTTTTAGTGTACATTTCTCATTACTGTTGTGAAATCTCCATGAGAACAAGTACTCTTGATCATTTTAATCACCACTAGTATATGCAGTGATTAGAGGATTGCATGACACTGAAGAATGTGTGATGTGATTTTGTAATATTTAAATAAATATATAGCCTTTCTTAGAAGAAGACTTGGTAGTAGTTTTATATGTGTGTGTGTGTGTGTCTGTGTGTGTGTGTTTATTTATATTTTTTTATACCATGATTTTAGTTAAATAAGAGACTGGTACTTATAATCCTTTCCCTCTCTGAAGAGAAGGTAATTGCTGCTTAACCGCCAAAGGCTGTCCACATTCAATGTACTTAAAATCTGAAATTATGCTCTGTTGTTTTATTATTCTCAGGTAAATTACTTCCATGAATCTTAGTGTTCTCATCTGTGAAACAAACAGTAAAAGCAAAACTAAATGGAGGCCACAAAATATCTATCTATTCAGGACATTGTGAGGAATAAATGTAATATTATGTCAAATTACAAAAAAAAAATTATTAAGAACTCATTAAATATACTATTAAATTATGGTTTTAAGGCAACATTAAAAACTTTTGGTCATTTGTACAGATGGAAGCATTTCTACTAAAACATGGTATATGCATTCCTGAGACATGTTTTCTGAAAAAATACTAGGAAAATACAGGGTTATAAAAATATAAAGTTAGGGAAAGGTTAATTAAAATCTTTACAATTGTGTGTTGTGATCACTAACAAAATCAGCAATAGTCATAACAAAATAATAGTACAGTTAAATTTATGTTTCTAATAAAAAATTCAACAGAAAATATAGTTTGCCTTATTTTAAAAAGGAGGAATAAAGGATGATGAAAATGTGTGTAAGAATGATTTTCCAGTGATCAAATTAACAAAGAAAAAGGGAAATTAGACAAAATGCATTACTAAGAGCAACTGGTCAAAGGAGATTGGTAAGAAATAGACATTGTGATACAGTGTATATTAATAGCTTATATCTTTCCATGTTTATGTTGTATAGTTTGTGCTCAGCTACTGTTACTTGGTGGTGCAAAGTGATATCATGCTCAAAGAAAGGTATATGAACAATTGTAAATTCCACATCATACTGATATCATTACCCTATTTACTAATTTTGCATGAGTTAATTAAAGTTAGAGAGACAAATAAAGCAAACTATATAACCAAGTAAACATATTCTTATAGTAAAATGTAGTTGTTGCTCAACAGGAAAGAAATCAAAGAAACATTTATAATGATATCCTTCAAAGTATTAAATGGATATTTACTCTCACTAAGAGAAACATGCTCACACACACAGACACACACACACACACACACACACACACTTACTTAAATCATTCTTTCCATGCAAATTTAATGCTTTAACAGAAATAAATTCTGGTAAATAGAATTTTATTCATCTCATTCAACCTTGTTATTGGGAAAATATTTTCTTGCTACAAATTATTCAACAGTTAAGTTTCAACTCATCAAAGAATGCTTTTCTTTCAAAATCTTTCTGGTTGATTGTTGATACTTCAGTTTGCCAAAAGATTAACCTCAATTACACACTTTAGATATACAGAGAGAAAACATAAAGTATGAACAAAATGTCATAGCTTGTGAAGAACATTTTATCCAGCTTTCATTTGTAATCTATTGAAATTTTTTTTAAAAAAAAAATGCCTGAAAACATAAAATTTGTAAGAAATAAATACTAATAGATGAGAGGAAGGGGTCTATCCCTGCCCTCCCCCACAGTAATCTGTGTATAAATATCTGTGAAATGTGAAATAAGTGAATCCAATGCAAGTGAGGTAGGTTACCATTTGCATTGATTTTTTTTTTTTAATTGTCAGCATTTAGAGTAGGGAGTAATAGGACAAAATCATAGGAAAAAACTCATATATACACACATATATACATATACATATGTATTATGTATATATAGCTCCATATGTAATATATTTATACATATAAGATGATACAAATATAATCTATATTTATATCTCTATATAACCTATGTCTATAAGACTCTATATCTATATATCTATCAAATTTTATTGATATATGTTAGATGAATAGATATATATAAAGACATGATATTTGATGTTACATTTGTTTAATTTTGATATAGGAGTCTGAAATTCCTAGTACATTTTGAGAAGCTCTGTCCTTGTGAAAAAGACACAATTTATGACATTTTATATAAATTATGGAAAAGGCAGCATCTGGAGTTATTTGCATTCAGATTGGAAAACAGACTGAGGTGAGAGACTTCACACTTGCTTACTATTCATATGCACAAACATTAATGGTGAGTGTTGAAAATGGCACCTGCCATTTAATTTAAATTTAAAACAAAGTGTAATTTAAAATTAAGGTGTAATTTAAAACAAAGCTCCTACGTGAAATGTAACGGCTTTAAGGCTTTGAATGAAACTACACAGTAAATGCACGCTACCAACCATAGCTCTCAGCAAAGAAGAATTGCTAAGAGAAAACAGAAAAGCAAAATGGCAATCCGAAAATGTTTCAGAAAGATTTTTATTCTCCATCTTGTTTTTAGTTTGTCTGTTTTTGTTGTCTTAAACAATAAGACATTTATTCTTTCACAAACCAGGCCAGTGTGAGACAGGTAGCTTTTGACGGAGTGACACAGAGGTTAAATGAATCCATCACAAGTCAAGTGAAATTAACATTGTCCATAAAGAAGTTAAAGGTTTTCTAAGTCAAAAGCAGACCATAGTTAAGGTCCTGTTGAACCTAATGCCTTTCTCCTGTGTGGATTAATTGATATAGAAGAACTGTATGGTTCCAGAAAATCTTTTCCACTTCGACTACACATTGTATCATCTTCTTCCACTGTAATAACACTCCCCATACTGGGTGCCTCAACAGCAAAACAAACAAACAAACAAAAAACATTTAATATATCCCTCAAAGTAGTCAGTGGATTTTTATTTACTGCCACTGAGATAAACATGCACACAGAAGCACACACACAAGAATATAAACACAACACACACAAATACACACAGGCTTACTTAAGACATTCTTTCCAGACAAATTTACTCTTTAACAAAAATGAATTCTAATAAATATAATTTTATTCATCTCATTAGATGTTGTTATGGGAAAAATACTTTCTTGCTACAAAATATTCAACAGTCATCTTTCAACTCATGAAAAAAGCATCTGTGGCTTTTTCAGGTGTATGTTGCAAGCTGTCAGTGGATCTACCCTTCTGGGGTCTGGAGGATGGTGGCCATTTTCTCACAACTCCACTAGGCAGTGCCCCAGTGAGTACTTTGTGTGGTGGCTCTGACCCCACATTTCCCCTCTGCACTATTTTAGAAGAGGTATTTCATGAGAGCTCTGCTCCTACAGCAGACTTCTGTCTGGACATCCGGGAGTTTCCATATATCCTCTGAAATCTAGGTGGAGGTTCCCAAACCTCAGTTCTTGATTTCTGTGTACCTGCAGGCTCAACACCACGTGTAGGCTCTGCCAAGCCTAGGGGCTTCCATACTCTGAAGCCTAAGCTGTACACTGGCCCCTTTTGGTGATGTCTGGAGCTGGAGCAGCTAAGACATAAGGCAGCAAGTCCTGAGACTGCAGAGATTGGCAGGGGGCCCTGGTCCAGGCCCACAGAACCATTTTTTCCTACTGGGTTTCCAGACCTAGTGACGCAAGCAGCTGCCGTGAATGTCTCTGAGATGCCCTGGAGAATTTTACCCATTGTCTTGGTGATTAAGTGTGGCTTTCCCTGAACATGAGTTGCCTAGTACTGCAGCACTGGACTGCAAGTTTCTCCCAGTCTCCTGGGTATGACGGACTTTTTTCATATGTTTGCTTTTAGGTTCTTTACAAACTAAGCCCTGTCCTTACTTCTGAAAAATTTATCGCTAGTGTTTTGCTTCTTGCTCTGGTGAAAATTTTGCTGTTCTTGAAGCCTGTTCTATGTGTGCCTACGTCTGTACAGTTTCTACCCAGAATTGGGGTATTTGACATTCAGTCAGGTGAAAAATACCCTTTAAGTCAAGGACAAGTATCTCACAAGAATGGGCCATATGAATGCACAGATCTGCCTTTACAATCCTGAATTGTGACATTCTTATATAAATAGTCTATTCAAAAATTTGCCTCTTCATCTTCCACTCCATTCCATCAATGCAGTGAGGTCACAGTGCAAAATAATCCAGCATTCCAACATGATACAGGAATCTTTGAGTCACATAAAAGAACACTGACTTATCTGGAAAAAAGTGGATGGCCATATCCTCAAATACCACACAGCCCTTCCTAGAGTTCATAGGTATTTCTATGGCATGGGAATGTGTACAGCTGCCCATGTGACAACTTTATTCTGGGATATCTCAAAATAAATGTGTTCATAAATTTAATGCCCAATGTCTTTAAAATCTTGTCCTTTATAACTTCCTATATTAGCTCATTTTCACACAACTGTAAAGATACTACCCAAGACAGGGTAATTTATAAAGCAAAGAGGTTTCATTGACTCACAGTTCTGCATGGCTGGGGAGGCCTCAGGAAACTTACAATCCTGGCAGAAGGCAAAGGGGCAGCGGGCACCTTCTTCACAAGGTTGCAGGAGAGAGAAAAAGAAAGCACACAGGAAACTGCCATTTATAAAGTCATCATGTCTCATCATAACTCATTCACTGTCATAAGAACAACCAGGAGGAAACAGCCCCCATGATACACTAACCTCCCTCTCTCTATATATGGGGATTACAGGTCCCTCCCTTGACATGCAGGGATTACAATTGAGATGAGGTTTGGGTCGGGACACAGAGTCAAACCATGTCATTTACCCCATGGCCCCTCCCAAATCTCATGTCTTTTCACATTTCAAAACAAATCATGCCTTCCCAACAGTCCTCTGGCATTTTGGCGACAGCCATTCAGCAAGTCTCCAGGAAGTTTCAAACCTCACATCTTCCTGTCTTCTTCTGAGCCCTCTAGACTGTGTCAAGTTCTACTCATTATCCAGTTCCAAAGTTGCTTCCACGTTTTCATGTTATGTTTATAGCAGTGCCCCACTCGGGGTACCAATTTACCGTAGTAATCTGTTTTCAGACTGCTATAAAACAGTACCCAAGACTGGGTAATTTATGAACAAAGGAGCTTTAATTGAGTCACGGTTCCACATGGCTGGGGAGGTCTCAGGAAAGATACAATCATGGCAGAAGGCAAAGGCGAAGCAAGGACCTTCTTCACAAGGTGGCAGAAGAGAGAGAAAAAGAAAGCACAGAGGAAACTGCCATTTATGAAACCATCATAATGGCAGAATAAGATGAAATCATCTTGCGAGAATTCACTCACTATCAGGAGAACAGTATAGTTTCGAGAAAGCATCCCCAGGGTCCTATCACCTCCCGCCCTCAACATGTGGGGACTACAATTCAAGGCAAGATTTGCATGGGTACACACAGCCAAACCATATAACTTCACCATTGCCATTCTTCCAGATATTCTGATAGGTAAATGTGGAAAGTTATTTCACTCTTTAGTTTTGATCCTACCTCCGTGCCACATCGAATGCAGCAGAAATTCTTTTTTCCAGCACTGTCATTTTGATCTACCCAGAATCTGATCACTTCTTTCTCATCTACTGACATCACAGTGGTTTATACCCCACTTTAGTCTCCTAGAGTCTATTCTAACATATTCCTTTCTGTGTCCCTGTTTCCACTATCTTCCCCAATTCTGGTCTGTTCTTTGTCTGAGCAATCTTTGGGGTTTTTAAAAAAATTGTAGCTCAGAACATGTCTCTTCCTGTATACAATTTCACATGGTTTCCAGTGACATTGACCACTCTACATTCTGGGAAAGTGATGCTATTGTCAGGGAAAATATCCAGTGTCCACTGCACAGGTAATAGCATGGAAGAGATCCCTCCTCTTTGTTCCAGTTACCTCAGTCTTGAGAACATCTTGGATTCTTCAGGATACAATGTCTGGTGCCTCCAATAGGGAGTACAGATTCAAGAGAAAACAAAATTGCAAAACTCCATCTTATGTTCAAATGCAATTCCTTTACTGGAGGTTTTTTGGAAATTACAAAGAACAAACAAACAAAAACAAACAAACAAAAAAACTAAAATTCTCATAATTTTTTAAAATAAAATGTGAAAATAATTTATAAAACCTTTTTTTTTTTTTTTTTTTTTTTTGGTCAGATGGAATTTCACTCTTGTTGCCCAGACTGGAGTACAATGAAATGATCTCGACTCACCGCAACCTCTGCCTCCTGGGTTCAAGCAATTCTCCTGCCTCAAACTCCCGAGTAGCTGGGACTACAGGCATGCACTCCCACACCCAGCTAATTTTTGAAATTTTTGTATTTTTAGTAGAGACGGGGTTTCTCCATGTTGGCCAGGCTGGTCTCAAACTCCTGACTTCGTGATCCACCTGCCACGACCTCCCAAAGTGCTAGGATTACAAGTGTGAGCCATCTCCCCTGGCTTATAAAAACCTTTAAAGAATAAGCATAGCAGGATCCCATTGCTTTGATCTTGCTTTGAAATATGGCAGAGTTCGATTACCCCGAGTGAAAAATCCAAAATCCTTGAAGACATTATTCCTGAAGATGAATCTAGATTCTAAGCTTTAACACAATTGCAAATGCTGTGTGAGATAAACAAATTATAACTCAAGGCATAGGTTTAAATATTCATATAACTTAGCATATAGTTATTGAATATAATTCATTTAATTGAGAACTATGGAGTAAGTCTTAAGAATATATCACATTATGTTGTGGTGCACAGCCAGGCCTTGAAGAGATAATACAAGAGTTTGACCCATGAATTGAATTCCAGCATTTCCAGAAGGGCAATTTCATTATAGAAATAAACAGCTTTATTGAATATACACGAAAAATAATAATGAAATTTACACGTGAAGAATAATAGTGTGGTTGAAAACAAAAAGACTATTTACCAACTTAAGCAGATGCTAATTCAATTCTCAATGATATTTTTGTCAGAGTTGATTTCTCAGATAATAAATGCACTGCTTATGAGAAATTATAAAATATTTAACATTATTTCATGATTCATGTTTAATGAATATAGAGTGTGCTTTTCTGCATTTTAATATAAGGAAAGAATTAACATCTGTCTATTGACAGAAGCAGTGTTGGGCATTTACTTAAAAAAAATTATCAATGTCCCATAAAACTGTACCTTAATGTATAGGTAAATTGAATCAGAATACACCCTTTTAGTTTCAACTTATTTCATACAAATATTGTCATGGACTTATTTTCTCAACACGAAAAATAATTGCCAGAATAGTAGTATTTTCATGTTTTATTTAGCTTACAATATTGTCATTGTAATGCTTTCAGGAAAATGTCCTGTGGATCTCAGCTCTGAATGAAGTAGATAGAATAATGCAACCTATTTCCCTTAATAAAAGTTCAAATTACATAACTAGGTGTGAAGGTTAATTTTATGTGATGAATTGCCTGGGTAACAATTCCCAAATACTTGGTCAAACATGACTCTGGATGTTTCTGTGAAGGTGTTTTTGAAGGAGATTAACATTTTATTATATCTTATTCTTGGCAAGTTTTTATTGACTAATATTAAGATTATATAAATTAAGAGATTAACATTTAAGTAGGCAGACTTTGAATAAAGCAAATTGCCATTTGGAATGTGGTGGAGCCATAGCCAAATAATTGAAGGCCTCACTTGATAAAGACTGATCTCCTTTGAACAAGAAGAAGATTTGCCAGCAGACTGCCTTTTGACTCCAACACCAGTTTTTCCCTGAGTCTCCAGTCTGCCCACCTATCCCATCAGTTTGGACTTGCCAAGCCTCCACAATCGCATGAGCCACTCTCCACATTCTTTTGGTTCTGTTTCTCTAGAAACTCCAACTAATTTAATAAATATAGTAATATAGTCAGGTTGTGTGAAAAGTTTTATAGAAATCAGTGATTGTAATTATCAGTTTCAATAGTTAATATTTTAAGCTGATAATTTATGTAAGTGCCACCAAGTAAAATATGGGTTATGGTGGATAACATCAAAGTGGGAACTGGAGATCATTATAACAAGTGAAAAAAGCCAGACACAGAAGGACAACTTTCACAGTTCTCACTCGTATTTAGAAACTAAAATAGTTGATCTCATGCAAGTAGAGAGTAGAAATATACCAGAAGTTGAGAAAGGTGATTGGATGGGAAAGGGGCATGAAGAGAGACTAGTTAATGGATACAAATATACAATTAGACATCAGATATAAGTTCTAATGTTTGATTGCAGAATAGAGTGATTGTAGTCAATAACAGTGTATTGTATATTTCAAAGTAGCTAGAAAAGGGAACCTTTTTTTTTTTTTTTTTTTTTAACAGAGTTTCACTTTGTCACTGAGTCTGGTGTGTAGTGGCCTGAGGATGGCTCACTTCAGCCTCGAGCTCAAGCAATCCTCCTGTTTCAGCCTCTGGAGTAGCTGGGAAAGAGACACATACCACCACATTTAGCTAATTTTTAAATTTTTACAAGGATGAGGTCTCACTATATTGCCAAGGCTGGTCTCAACTCCTAGGCTTAAGTGATCCTCCCACCTCATCCTCCCAAAATTCTGGGATTACAGGAGTGAGTCACTGTGCCCAGCCAAAGGGACAACTTTAAATGTTCCCAATACATATTAATAGAAATGATGAATAACGTGATGTATACCCTAAATACCCTGACTTGATCATTACAAATTCTATGCATGTAACAAAATACCACATGTGCCCCATGGATATGTAAATTATTATGAATTGATTAAAAAATTTAAAAATATTGTGTATGACAAACATTTTTAATAAAAAGAGTAGCAGTCTAATTTCATAATAAATGGTATATGTTATTTATGGAGGGCATTTGTGAATTGCACTTTATAAATTAGTCTAATGCAGTAGAGAGTAAAACATACCTAATACCAATCCATTGAATGCCTTAAATCTTACTACTTAATCTGCTCAAAGCACTGACATCAGACCCTTATTGAAAAATAAGCATTTGTGTTAAGCATTTGGATCAAGGCCTAACTAGTCCTGAAAAGAAAAATTGAACTAATATTGATTGCCTTATCATTTTCCAATTCTTAAGTTAAAACTATTTTTGTTCAAATTCCAAGACAAATATTTTTAAAAATATTGATGAATGGTATTATAAGCTAGTGGTTTTCTGGTGTCAAGAATAATAAAGTGAAATACACAGTTTATTACTTCAAATACCTGAGTCTACCAACAACAGACACACAAACAATTCAAACTACAATATTAGTGCATTGATGAATAGGCTGTACAAGCACCAAGGTAGATCAACAATTTCTCTTGGAGCAGCTAGGATAAGAAATTAATATTGAACAGAGTCTTGAGTCATCATTAAAAAACAATTATTGTATTCCAAATCTGTCCTGAGAGAGAATAGATAGATAGATAAGTGGATAGATAGATTAGACAGATATATAACTAGACTATAAATTTTATAGGAACACTGCATGATTCATAATAATATTGCTTTTCTCCAATGAAGATGCTGAGCTCAGATAATTTCAATTACTTTTTCACCAAGTAAGAACAATAAAGGGCAGAAAATTTTATAGTTACATGTGTCACCAATATCTTATGTAGATGTTAATTTGTATGTGAATTCTGGCTAACTTATATGTCTCTATTTTTTAACTGTTGCATTCCTTCCTCTACAGTAAAACTGAAGCTGCTTTAAAAACAATGTACCTAGTTACTTACTCATTCCAAACTTACGAGATTTGATTTTCAGTTAGCAATGACAAAATGCCATTTAGGATTAATTTTATATTTAAAACTAAATATGCAGTTAATTTTAGTTGATGCTAAAGCTAAAGAGTGAGTCACCATTCTTCTGTGTTCTCATCTAAAAGTTGAATTTAGATTCACAGCATAAGAAAGACTGGATGCATGGTTGCTGATTTGAAGATGAAGGCAGCACGATGAAGAGAAATACGGGAAATCTTTAGTAGCTGAGATTAGTTTCTAGGAAGTTATTGAATTCTGCCAAACCCCTTAAGAGACTGGAAACAGATTCTTCCTCATGATCTCCAGGTAAAAGCAAACACTTTATTTCAGCCTTTTGAGATCCAGAGCAGAGGAATCAACAAAGCCCATCCAGACTCAACTTATAGAACTGTGAGATAATATATTTCTTGTTTTAAAAAGGTAAGTAGTACAGCAGCAATTAAAAAAAAAAACAAAAAAACAAAAACTAATACAATATAGCTGGTGTGGAGGTGGATGTCTGTAGTCCCATCTACTTGGGAGGCTGAGGCTCCAGAATCACTTCAATCTGGAAGGTGGAGGTTGCAGTGAGCCAAGATCACACTACTGCACTCCAGCTTGGGTGACAGAACGAGACTCCGTCTCAAAAAACCAAAAACAAGCAAACAAACAAAAAGAATTAATACAATAAAGTGCAAACGTTTAAACAAATTCAAGTGACAGTTAATATTTAAAAGGATTCGACAAACTCTACATTATTTCATGATAAGAATTCTCAATAATTGAGGCATAAAAGATATACACCTCAGTACAAATAAAGGTCATGTATGACAAACCCACAGCTAACATCACATTCACTGGTGAAAAGTCGAAAGCCTTTTCTCTAAGGTCAGGAAACCAGATAAGGGTACCCACTCTTGCCACTTCAATTCAACATAGTATTAGAAGATCTAGCCAGAGCAATCAGGCAAGAGAAGGAAACAAAAAGCATCCAAACAGGAAAGGAAAAAGTAAAATTATCCCTATTTTCTGATGACATGATCCTATATATAGAAAACCCTAAATATTTTACTAAAAAACTGTTAGAGATAATAACAGATACAGTAAAGTTGCAGGGTAAAAAAAAAAAAAAAAAAAAAAAAATCAGTAGCTTTTCTATACGCTAAAAATGAACTATCCTAAACACAAATTACATGTCTTTATTTTTAAATTATTATTGTATTTATTTATTCTTACCAACTACAACTTGAAAGAAATTCTAGGAAGAAGTGTTTTATACACTAATATTTTCAGAAAAAGAAAAAAGGTACTCGGAGGTAGGTATTTATTACCATTTTTCTTAAATCATTTTTATAAGCTGTTTAGTTTTGGAGAATGCTAATGCTCTTTCAGAACGTTGAATTATTAGCACATTTCAGAATTTAAATATAGGTTAGAAAAATTTGTTCCTAAACATTCATCATAATAAATACACCAAAGTTTCCTTTCAGGAAATTATTATTTTTTTTCTTAAAAACATATTTAGACTGGGTGCTGTGGCTCACGCCTGTAATCCCAGCATTTTGGGAGGCCACGGCGGATGGATCATGAGGTCAAGAGATCGAGACCATCCTGACCAACACGATGAAACTCCATCTCTCCTAAAAATACAAAAATTAGCAGGCACGGTGGCAGGCGCCTGTAGTCCTGGCTACTCGGGAGGCTGAGATAGGAGAATCGCTTAAATCCAGGAAGCGGAGGTTGCAGTGAGCTGAGATTACGCCACTGCACTCCACCATGGTGAAAAAAAAAAAAAAAAAAAAAAAAAGCATATTTAGATCCGTTCTTAGACCTTAGTTTATAATAAGTGAAAACTAAATACAGTAGAAAAATACTTATGCATAATTCATAAGGGAGAGTGTTTTGTAACACTTACATGATGTACTTAGAATTGATTTAATACATGCTTTGCTTAGTAAAGAATGATGAAAATACCTGGGGATATTTACCCAAAGACTCTTCTCAGTGATTCAACATCAGTATCAGGGATTTATGTTGTAACCAGCTGAAAAGTATGTTCTTAAATCTGAATATTCTCAGTTCAGAAAGCAATATGTTCTCCAGATACTTTGCTGAAGAAGAAACAAACACAAAAACAGAACTCGTGCATTTTACCTCTCCATCTCATACAAACAACTCTGTAGCAGAAATATGTGAAGCTACCATTTTCATTTTAAGAGTCCGAGACAAATGCGATGACTCATATGACCCAGCCATCCCATTACTGGGTATATACCCAAAGGATTATAAATCATGCTGCTATAAAGACACATGCACACGTATGTTTATTGAGGCACTATTCACAATAGCAAAGACTTGGAATCAACCCAAATGTCCATCAGTGACAGACTGGATTAAGAAAATGTGGCACATATACACCATGGAATACTATGCAGCCATCAAAAAGGATGAGTTTGTGTCCTTTGTAGGGACATGGATGCAGCTGGAAACCATCATTCTTAGCAAACTATCACAAGAACAGAAAACCAAACACCGCATGTTCTCACTCATAGGTGGGAACTGAACAATGAGATCACTTGGACTCGGGAAGGGGAACATCACACACTGGGGCCTATCATGGGGAGGGGGGAGGGGAGAGGGATTGCATTGGGAGTTATACCTGATGTAAATGACGAGTTGATGGGTGCTGACAAGTTGATGGGTGCAGCACAGCAACATGGCACAAGTATACATATGTAACAAACCTGCATGTTATGCACATGTACCCTAGAACTTAAAGTATAATAATAAAAAATAATTAAAAAAAAAACTAAAAAAAAAAAAAAAGAAGCTAAATCCATGTGTACTATCTTCTTCTAAATGAAAGCTTTATTTTAATCATGTATATGCTCATGCACATACATATCCAAACATTCACACATACCTCATGTAAGCCCTTCTATGTGTTTAGGCATATGCCTAAGAAAATATCAGATTCAAAGTATGTTCTTGTCTTCGGTGCTCATTATTTACAGTGTAGATGACCAATATATCTCTAAAGGAAGTATAACTTGTTTTGACATTTTTTACCAATTTTATTTATTTATTATTATTTTTACAGATGGAGTCTCATTCTGCTGCCCAGGCTGGTGAACATTTTGAACTCAAGTGATCCTCCTGCCTCAGCCTCCAGAGTAGCTGGGATTACAGGCACAAGCCACCACACCCAATGTAATACTTTGTTTCTAAATCACAAATTTTTATACTATCTGACTAGTTGTATTTTTCTAATGATGAGTATGAAAATACCACATAATTATGTGGTAAATACAGGTAAATAGTGTATAACTATTTTTCTTTAGTAAATTACAGTTTAACAGTAGGGAAAGCTGAGAAGTGAAGATATAAACACACAATAATGTGAGAGGTTCTTGGAGAGCAATAAATACCATGCTGTTAAAGTAAAAATCAAAAAATTCAACATAGTTAATACATAGAGTGTGCAGATATTATGAGGGCTCATATATCCTAAAGAGCTTCAACTTGATGCTAGAGGTAATAAAGAATGGATAAAATAAGAGGATGGTGCAACATATGAATAAGGCATCCAACAGGAGATTAATATAGGTATACAGATTAAAAGGTATAAAGCTTGAACTGTGATGGTTATAATTAAGGCAGTGTACTGATTGCAGATATAGTATGGTATAAAATTGATAAACTGAGTGGATATATAATTGGATAGAGAATGTAAGAGAGACAGTGGTGTTTATAATGATACACAGATTTCAAGATGGAGTATTTGAATTAAATTAGTATTCATTGAATAAGGAAAAAGAAGAACAAGCTCAAGAAAACATGAAGTTGAAGTATCTGCAAAATACTAATATATAAGATATCGAGATGACACACTGACAGATTAATGTACAGTAGAAAGTTCCAGGAATAAGGTAGTTTTGATTTCATTTTTCAGTTATTTTACACCATGATATTTTTTAAACTATGCAAATGTTTGAGAGCACACCAGAAAAGAAAAAAAAAAAAAGGTAGAATTAAAAGGGAAGATTGTTGAAGATGGAATCTAGGCAATCCCAACATTTAAGGGACCAAGAAAATGATAAGAAGCCCTCAAAGAAGTCTGAAAATGAGAGGCCAGGAGAGACAAAGTATACACTAGAAATCAAGTGAGAAGAGACAGCAAAAATCAAACAATAAAACAAACAAACAAAATGAGTCAGAGAGGAATGTTATGCCATGTCAAATGCAGTTGAAAGCTCAAGGTAGACATGCTCAAATATTTACGGATTTATACTTTAGCACAAAAGAAAGTGCTGATGACCATAGAAACGTCATTGACATACTGACAAACAGCACCATTTTGAAGTGAGTGTTAAATGATGGATAGGAGAGGAAGTGATGACATTGCTCTCAGTGGTTTGTAAGTTGGAAAAAATTTGATAAAAGAACAATTTAAAATGTAGAATTTGAAGTTGCAGAAAAAAACAAGATCAAAGGAGGAAATATTCTAGGATATGGAGAAGGAAATCGTATCACAAATAGATAATTATGTACAGAGGATTTGCTTATCCTTCTTTAAAAGTAGAGAAACAGAGGATGGTCAAGTAATATAAGAGAGGGGAATGAAATCTTTGATGAACTAGGGGACAAATCTCTCTTTTACAATAGGAGAAGTAGCTTGAATAACATGACAGATTTCTGGAAAAATTGTCCAAAATTTCCCAAAAATGGGAGACGTAGATAATCTTTAAAGATATTGCTAAAAGCTCTAAGTGACATAGCAGAGAATGGACAAATTCACTGGAGGGGCATGACTGTTGTGATTTTCTTTAATAGCGCTCTAGTGAAGGAGTTTTTATGACAGAGAAAGAATAGGGTTAGATGGAATGGGGTCTGAGTATTGCACGGTAAAGCTAAGCATCTGTATTGACCAACTAGTAACTAAGCAGTTGATAAAATATAAAACAAACTAAGCTAGGTGATAAATCTGAAGAAGGAAACATTCAATGGAATGGGGTCTGAGGTTTGCACGGTAAAGCCAAGCATCTGCATTGACCAACTAGTAATAGAGCAGCTGATAAAATATAAAATAAACTAAGCTAGGTGATAAATCTGAAGAAGGAAACGTTCTAGGCAATACATATCTATGAGCTCTAGAAACCGGGAGTCCTGGAGCCAGAGAATGAGACGATAAGAATGACAGATGGTCAACTGGCTTTGTTCAGAGTTTCAAATAATAAAATTCAGTTTTAACTATTGAAAAGAATCATGGTGTGGATAAGTGAGTAAGTAAACTATTTTCCATTAGCAAAAATAATCATAGTGTGGATAAGTGAGTAAGCAAAGTAAAGTGGAAGTGAATATTCCAGGAAAGCTAGTAGTTTTGAGATTAGCATACTGGATATATCATCATTTTAGAATTATAATTTCACTATTTTTCATTGTAACATCAAAGCTTAGACTGGGGAAATCTTTAAGCTGCATTTCGGAGGCCTCAAAGGAAACACAGAAAAGTTGGATAGGTCATTACAAAACAAAGAAGAATGAAAAGTAATATACTAGAATGAAATGAATCATAGTAGTTGGAGTTTTTATATGAGTGAAAACTTAATGTGTTAAAAATTAAAAGGAAATTAGATGAGTGATGTACTGTAGATTGTCGGAAAAAATGTACATTTCACCCTAAAAGCATTCGGTCAACATGAAGATGTTGCTATGGAATTTTCTACCTAAAATATTTTTCTGTATTAAGTTTTGTACTCTCCAAATTAAAGAAAAATACATTAGAAATGACCAACATAGGTTTTAGACTCAAAAGATTATGTAAAATGTAATTAAGAAGTTTTATTATTAAGAATAGGCTAAAACATTAATTATAAATTATTTAAAAAATATATATGTGGTATGGAGTTTCTGAAAACAATGAGGGTACATTAAAGAAAGTTGGAAGGAGAAGATTAATTCACAGAGGCATTTGATAATTTTCTAAAACCACATTATCTCTATACTTTCTCAACTCTACAGTAGAAAAGGTAAATATTTTAATTATATGTTTATTTTATGACAATGTTCTACCATGTAATTACACACACAAATACATATAAACTAGCACTCATAACTGAGACCTATATGTTAAAATGCAGATAATTCTTATATAATGCTATATAATACCACTCTCCTATGAGTTAAATGATACTATGACTAAAAGTTCTGACAATCTAAATTTATTATAAGAATAAATTACCACATTTCAAGATGTAAAAAATAGTACTCATTGAAATAAGTCGTGAAAAGATAAGAATTCTATACAGCATAATATTGGATAACTATTAAAAATGAAATATAACTGTATTATATAAATATTTGGATTATAACACTGACAAAATAATACATTCCTGAGAATGTTTGGTATCCAAGTTTACCCTGAAAAATAAATAGATGTCAAGAAGTTATCTGATCACAATTTAATTATCAGGTAAAAAAAATGGAGAAATCACATTACAAAATAAATGATTGTGGAAACAATTTTTAAAGTAGAATTAATTCTCTGATATTCAGATATTATTTTGAAAACAAAGCAATTAATATAAATTTATCTGAAAAAAGCTGTCATGCAAATTCATTAGTAACAATTATGTTTTAAAACTATTTTAAAAAATTATAACAAAAATTGAGATTAATTTTATTCATTTCTTATGCCAAAATAAATTATAGATATTAAGAAATTTTATGTAGAAAATAAAACTAGAAATTACAAGCACAAATTCTATTTTAAAAATTAGATGATGAAAAATTATTATTTTGAAATAAGCCATACAAAACCTAAAATATAAAATATGTAATAGATAAATATAAATATGTAATAGATAAAATATAAAATATGTAATAGAAAAATGTTTAAAATTCATTTTTTCAGAAGAAATAGAGGAGAAAAGTATCTGTGACATGTATATTAATTCATAAAGACATTATATAGTAGGAAGAAAAATGAAAGCATCCAAATGAAGAAGAATGTGGGTAAAGACCATGAACATGTGATTTCTACAAAATCTAAATGGAAATAATAAGAGTGTGAAAAAATGTATTCACTAATAATCCAAAAGAGAATCTAATATTAAATGAAGTCTCTTTTCCGCTCATCAATTATTAAAAATTATGAGGCCTGTGAATATCCAGTATTATTGAAAAAATGAAAAAAAAAAATACATTCTGAATTATCATTTTAGGACTGTAAATTGGGAGATAAAATTCAGCAATGTACGCCAAACATTAAAATGAGCTTATTTTTTATTTTTATTTTTTTTTGAGACAGAGTCTCGCTTAGTCGCCCAGGCTGGAGTGCAGTGGCGCGATCTCGGCTTACTGCAAGCTCCGCCTCCCGGGTTCACGCCATTCTCCTGCCTCAGCCTCCCGAGTAGCTGGGACTACAGGCGCTCGCCGCCTCGCCCGGCTAATTTTTTGCATTTTTAGTAGAGACGGGGTTTCACCGTGTTAGCCAGGATGGTCTCGATCTCCTGACCTCGTGATCCGCCCGCCTCGGCCTCCCAAAGTGCTGGGATTACAGGCGTGAGCCACCGCGCCCGGCCAAAATGAGTTTATTTATGACAGCATTTATTTTGCATCATTCTTACAAAAACAACTGAAGAAGTTTGCAAGGATAAATGAGCCTAGCAAATATTTAAATCTATGATATATTATAAATGTTTAGGAAATATTTTTCAATGTCCAACAAATATTGTTAAATAAATAAACAATCATTATATTGCTTCATTATGGAGACAGAATTTATATCTACAGGATGTATATTGCACATCAAGCAAAAGTATATTTCCAGTAATATCGATTATTTGGATCAATATATATTGATGTGGAAATACATATAGAAATATTTTGATAGGAAAAGGTATTGGAGAACAATAGGTAAAATTTGTGTCTATCAGAACAGAGAAGTCATCTTATTAATGAAAATGCTATCAGTAAGTATATAATACTTTATTCTTTGTAATTTTTTGTATTTCAGGAAATGTATTTGGTATAGATACCTTATTATATTGAAAACTGAAACTATTATTATCTTGCAAAAATAAACTCATTGTGTTGAATCTGATGCCTTCCCAACATAATATGTACAAATTGAATTTTAAAAATTGTTTTTATAAATGAGGCATTGACACAATATTATTTTTGGAATAACAGAAAATATTGAGATACCATATAGCACGTCTGAAATTAGCAATAAGATTCTGTATATTTTCAAAAGATTTATCACAGGCAGAATCTAAATAACTTTGAATACGTCCTGTTTTAGGAAACGTGAAAAATAAATATTTTAAATGAACTATATTGATGAGAATATCCATAGGAACCAATAATTTATGATATTTTCTTGCACTAATGAAGTATTATTAATAAAGCATTTTAAAAGCTCATGTATTTATTTTTAGATTGTTTACATGGAATTCCATTGTGATGTGTTTTGTGGTTTTCTGAAAATATTTTTAAAGAGAAAAAAAGATTCTCTAGCATTTTTATATTACTCATCATACACTAATCCTGTTAATGCATGCAATTAAATCAGAAATACCAGCTGTTGAAAGAAAAGGTATGCATGCTTATTAAAGTTTGAGAGTCTTTCTTTGATTATAATAACAATATTTTTATTGTCTGTGTGTGTTTATGGACATATTTTTAAAAATTCTTATTATTGACAGCATTCTTTAGAATGTGATGACTACTTCTTCTCATCGTCCAGATATCTATCTCCCATTGAATTGTAAATAGTATTACACTGTGGCATATTCAAATAGAATAATTGATTCTGCTATAAATAGACTATATTTTCAAATAGTTATTGCATTTGTAATGTGTTGCTCCCACTCAGATACTGCTAACCCAACCATCTAAATGCTTGATGATTATTAAAAGAAAAAAAAGTCCATAATATCAGGCTTCAAAAACATCACCATGTGATGAAAGATTAATCAAAATAACATTGACATTGCACAGCAGTACATAGTTTTAATGCTGTGCCATAATGAGAAACAAAACCATTCATAGCCAGAATCACATTTCATGCACTTCAAGAATGATTAGTTATGACAGTTTTATTACATGAACCTTAACTGGCAAAATAGCTATCCCTTAATAAGAGTTTGATCTCCTACAATTTTATAACCATATATCACATAGGTAAATAGAATTCTCACCATTTATGAGAGTATCCGATTACATTAGTATATAGCAATATACATTTGACTATATTTTAAAGTAGTAACAGTGAAAATAGGTTCATTTGCAATGCCAAATATAGCGTGAATAGTATATGTGTTATTTTTATTGAAGAACAAAGAAAATACAGGCTTCAGCAAGAAATTTAAGTGATATACTTAAAGGGCCTTTTAGTGAAACTGTCAAGAATCAGAGACAAGAAAATTGTATTCTTCTGTATATCATTAGCTGAACTTCAAAACAGAAAACGAGAAATCTTACGAAACCGTATGTTCAAAGTATGATTTATTCGTACAATTTTTGACTGATAATATGTCTTACATCAGATATATTTGAAATGTAGATTTCTCCCAAAATAGTATCATCTTAGTATGGTTGCAGCTCTTGATAACATTATGGGATAATGGGAGATAAACTGAGTGGGAGATACACACTTAATTTTAATTTTTTTTAAATCTCAGCTAGTCACTTTAGGCAAACAAATCATTAATTTATCTACAATTTTAAAACTGAGTAATAATTTCTTCAGAATTACTTTTTTTTAAGATTTGATAATTCTTTTCATTAATATATTTAAGTTGTTGAACTATCAAGTAGATTAGCACACTATAAACAGATCTTCAGAAAGAAGGCAGGCATTGAGTGTGGGCAGAGGGAGGATACAGATCCTGGGTTAAAATGGGAAGGAACTCGGAACCCTTCATGGGGGTGCCAAGCATTGGGACTCATTCCTGGCCCTGAATGGCTCCTGGGGAAGGGGTGAGTGCAATAGGTGTGGAATGGCCTACTCTCGCCATGGACTTCTGGAATCCCAGCGGTGAGAGACTGTATAATCTCCACGGACATCTGAGCTCACAGGTAAAACTGCCTGGAGAATTGGCAAAGACAGAACTCCAACCTGCACAGGGCACAGAAAGTTTGGTGCAGGAGCAGACACAGCGGAGCAGCCATGGGCACCCATCCCACAAGGTTCAACATAACAAAGTGGCTTTAGCCTTTGTTAGCTGCTGGACTGGACAGAGTGGGGTGGCCTTGTCCACGTGACAGGGCCATTCTGATCTAAGCACCCCTTTGTCTGTCAACCTATCCCAGTGTCTCAGCATGACTGCACTCACTTGCAGCACAGCCTCAGCTTGTCAGTGGTCACTGCCATAACTTTCACCAGCCAACCCTGACTATCTATCAGAGTGCTTTTGCAGACAGACCTCTGCCAGCATGCACCCACCCAAACACCAGTGCACACTCGCCCGCAGCTTTCCGCCTGCCACTTTACTGACTTACATGCATACACGGACCCACAGAATACCCACCTGATGAACCCGTCATCATCCCACCAATGTACAGGTGTGCGTATATCCACAGGTATGTCCATATGCATGGGCCTTATGCTGTCACGCATCCAAAAGTGCAAGGGCCCACTTCTATCCTACTGAAAAATTTTTCATGCACCCCCATTAGAGTGTTGCTGCCAGAAGACTGGGAACATCTTGACCCCTCCACCACAGAACACACTTAATCTTGAGAGGTCAAAGAACAAAGCTGCAGGCCTGGGCCCAGCCCTCCAGCATTAGAGCATGTGGCCCAGGAGTGCTGAGCTGAACCTACATTGCCTGAAAACAACCAGAAAGAAAATCAGTAGACTAAACCCGACTTATTCCATAGCCAAACCTTCAAGGTCACCAAAGAACACAAAAGCAAAATTCCCTATCTGAGAGACAAATTCAAAGATTAAGGAAACATCAGCCCACACAGATGAGAAAGAACCAGCACAAGAACTCTGTCAACTTTAAAAGTCAGAGTAACTTCATACCTCCAAAAACCTGCACTAACTCCCCAGCAATGGTTCTTAATCAGGCTTAAATGGCTGAAATCACAGACATAGAATTCAGAATCTGGATAGAAAGGAGGCTCATCAAGATACGGCAGAAGGTTAAAATCCAATCCAAGAAAAACTAAAATGGTGCATGTGTTAAAAGATGACATAGCCGTTTCAAGAAAATAACAAACTGAGCTTCTGGAAATAAAAAATTTCACTACAGAAATTTCAAAATGCAATAGAAAGCATTTGTAATATAATTGACCAAGCTGAGAAAAGAATCTCAGAGCTTGAAGATCGCTCCTTTAAATCAACATAGGCAGACAAAAATAAAGAAAAAATAATTTTTAAATATGAGCAAAACCTCAGAAATGTGAAATTATGTAGAGACCAAACCTACAACTTATTGGAATCCCTGAAAGAGATGATGTGATGGAGTAACTTGAAAACATATTTGAGAATCTGTCCATAAAATTTTCCCCAACCTTTCTGGAAAGGTTGACATGCAAACTCAGGAAATTCAGAGAACCACCAAGGGATGCTATTAAAAACAACCATCCCCAAGACATAGAGTCATCAGATTCTTCAAAGTCAAGCAAAAGAAAAAAAAAAAAAAATTAAAGGCAGCTACAGAAAAGAGGCAGGTCACATTGAAAGATAACCCCATCAGGCTAAAACCAGACCTTTCAGGATAGATTATACAAGCCAGAAGGGATTGGGGCCCATATTCAACACCCTTACAAAAATGAATTCCAACCAAGAATTTAATATCCAGCCAATTGAGCTTCATAAGCAAACAAACAATGTATTTTTTTTTCAGAGAAGTAAATGCTGTGAGAATTTCTTACCATCAGACTGCCTTACAAAATGTTTTTAAGGGAGTGCTAAACATGGAAATGAGAGACCATTACCTGCCACCGCAAAAATACACTTGAGTATATAGTACATTGACTCTAAAAGCAACTGTACAATCAAGTATACATAACAACCAGTTAACAATATGAAGACAGGCTTATATCCTTAAATATCTATATTAACCTCAATGTAAATGCTCTAAATACACCATTAAAAATCATAGTGGCAAGTTGGATAAGGAAGCAAGACCAAACTTTAGGCTATGTTCAAGAAACCTATCTCATGTAAAAAGACACCCATAGGATTAAAATAAATGAATGGGGACAGATATAACAGGCAAATGGAAAAAAAAAAAGGAGGGTTGCTGTTCTAATGTTAGGCAAAACAAACTTTAAAACAACAACTATCAAAAAGGACAAAGGAGGACATTACATAATGGTAAAGGATTCCATTCAAAAAGACTTAACTATCCTAAATATATAATCGCCCAACACTGTAAACACCAGATTAATAAAACAAGTTCTTCGATTTTTATGAAGAGACTTAGATAACCACAAAATAATAGTGGGAAACTTCAACACCCAAATGACAGTGTTAGGCAAATCATCAAGGTAGAAAACTAACAAATATATTCATGACTTAAACTCAACACTTTACCAAATTGTTTGAAATGCTTGTTCCCCAGTGCCGTCAAGAAATGGCACTTGAACAGAAATTTAATTTACTCACCAAGACCACTTTTACTTCCTGCAGAAAGGGTACACTCGCCAGCAGTTTTGCCATGAGAGTACACCAAACAAAAGAGACAGCGTCATTTATAACCTGACGTGTTCACCCTACTGCTATGTCTGGTTTCCATTGACTGCAACGGTACCTCACTTTCTGTATTTGTCCCAATTGGCTAGCAACTTAGAACTTCTTAAAAGAGGCAAAGGTAGAGGAGAACAAAGGAAGGAGGAAGTAACTTGTGGAATGCTGAGAAAGGTAAAAACATTTTTAAGTAACGAAGAGGAACAGGCTATAACCTAATGCTCACTTGGACAGTATAAGCATGCCAGGGCAAATATTTAGGCTAAATTGTGGGAGATAAGAACATAAAGCACATTGATTTCTTTATTATGGCTAGCAGATATTTAAGAATGCTAGCACAAGTCTTTGAATAAATTTTGTTTCTAAGAGAAGTTACTATTTATTCCTAATTAGACAGGGAGGAAAGTCTTTGAAGAGGAAACTCTACTTTAGTTTTTACAAAATGAACCTAACAGGTATCTACATAATATTGCACCCCCCAAAATACACATTCTTATTTGCACACCACACATAATCTATGATCACCCACATACTTGGCCATGAAGTAATTCTCAACAAATTATGAAAAACTGAAATTATTCCAGCTACACTCAGAGTACAGCACAATAAAAATACAAATCAACACTAAGCAGATCACTTGGAGCCATATACCTACATAGAAATTAAGCAATCTGCTCCTGAATAGCTTTTGGGTAAATAATAAAATTAGGGCAGAAATTTTTTTTTTTTTTAATTTTTTTTTTTTTTTAATTTATTTTATTATTATTATATTCCTTTAGTTGTAGTACATGTGCATAACATGCAGGTTTGTTACATATGTATACTTGTGCTTACAAGTTAGTCTGTTGCACCCATCAACTCAAGCTATTTATGGCTCAGTATAACTCCTTAATGTAATCCCTCCCCTCCTCCTCCCCATGATAGGCCCCGTGTGTGATGTTCCCCTTCCTGGAGTCCAAGTGATTCATGAAACCAGTTCCCACCTATGAGGAACATGGTGTTTGCCTTTCGTTCTGCATAGTTTGCTAAGAATGATGGTTTCCAGCTGCATCCATGTCCCTACAAAGGACGCAAACTCATCCTTTTTTATGGCTGCATAGTATTCCATGGTGTATATGTGCCACATTTTCTTAATCCAATCTGTCACTGATGGACATTAGGGCAGAAATTTTAAAAAATCTTTGAAACTAACGAAAACAAAGATACAACATACCAGAATCTCCAGGACACAAAGAAAGCAGTGTTAAGAGGAAAGTTTATAGCGAAACATCTACATCAAGAAGTTACTAAGCTCTCACATTAACAACCTCACATCTAGAGAAACTAGAAAAGCAGTAGGAAATCATCTAAAGCTAGTAGAAGGAAAGAAATACACAAAATCACAGCTGAAATTAATGAAATTGATATGTTAAAAACCACATAAAAGATCTATGAAACTAAAGTTTATTTTTTGAAATAATAAATAAGATTGATAGACGGCTAGCTAGACTAATGAAGAACAAAAGAGAGAAGTTCCAAACAAACACAAGCAGAAATGATGTAGATAACATTACCCCAAATAAACACAAAAAGAAACTCTGAGAATATTACAAACACATGTATGCACAGAAACTAGAACACCTAGAAGAAATTAATAAATTCCCGGAAACACACAGCCTCCCAAGGTTGAAATTGAAAAAAAGAAGTTGAAATCCTGAACAGACCAATAATATATTCCAAAATTGAATAAGGAATAAAAAACCTACCAACCAGAAAAAAAACCCTAGCCAGACAGAATTGCAGCCAAACTTTACCAGACTTTCAAAATGAACTGGTACCAATGCTACTAATTATTATTATTATTTTTTTAATTGAGGAAGAAGGACTCCTCCCTAACTCAGTCTGTGAGGCCAGCATTATTCTGATACCAAAAATCTGGCAGAAACAAAATAAAAAAAGAAAACCTTAGGACAACAAACCCGATGAAGATATATTCAAAATTGTCGACAAAACAGTAGCAAACTGAATTCAGCAGCACATAAAAATTGGCCATAATAAAATAGGCTTCACAGGATAATAGGTAGTTCAAGGTACACAAATCAATAAATGTAATTTCTCATATAAACAGAACTAAAATCAAAACTCACATGATCATCTCAATAGATGAGAAAAGGCTTTTCATTAAATTCAGTACTGCTTCATGTTAAATACACACACACACACACACACACACACACATAAAAGGAACATACCTCAAAATAATAAAAGCCATCTTTGCCAACATTATACTGAACAGGCAAAACCTGGAAGCATTCCACTTAATACCGAAGACAAGGAATTCTACTGTTACCATTCCTATTCAACACAGTACTGGAAGTTCTACCCAGAGCAATTAGGCAAAATACATTTTAAAAAGACATCCAAATAGGAAGAGAGGAAGTCAAACTATCTCTCTTTATAGAGGATGTGATTCTGTATCTAGATAACTCCCTAGTCTGGGCTCAAAGGCTACTAGAATTAATAAACCACCTCAGCAAATTTTATAATACAAAATCAATGTACAAAATTCGGTAACATTTCTACACACCAATAGTATTAAAGCTGGGAGCCAAATCAAAAATACAATCTCATTCATAATAGCAACAAAAATATAAATACCTGGGAATACAGTTAATCAGAGAAGTGGATGATGTCTACAATAAGAATTACAAAACACTGCTGAAGGAAATCAGAGATGACACAAAAAAACAAAAAAAAAATTACATGCTCATGTACAGAAAGAATCAATATTGTTAAAATGGCCATACTGACCAAAGCAATGTACAGACTCAATGTTATTCATTTCAAACTACCAAAGACATTTTTTCACAGAATTAGAATAATAAAACTATTCTAAAATTTATGTAGAACCAATAAAGATTGCAAACAGCCAAAGGAATCCTAAGCAAACTAATAAAGCTGGAAGCATCACATTACCTGACTTTAAACTGTATTACAAGGCCATAGTAATCAAAATAGTATGGAACTGGTACAAAAACAGACACATAGATCAATGGAACAGAATAGAGAGACCAGAAAAAAAGCCACACAAATACAATAATCTGATCTTTGACAAAGTTGTCAGTAACAAGGAATGGAGAAAAGGATTCCCCATTCAACAAATGGCACTTGAATAACTGGCTAGTCATATGCAGGAGATTGAAACTGGACACCCTTCTTTCACTATATACAAAATTCAGCTTGATTTGGTGAATTGAATACTTAAATGTAAAGATGGATTAAAGACTGAAATGTAAAGCCCAAACTGTAAAAACCCTGGAAGACAAGATAGGGTAATACCATTCCAGACACAGGAAGTGGGCAAGATTTCATGACAAAGATGCCAAAAGCAATTGTAACAAAAGCAATGATTAACAAATGTAATCTAATTAAACTAAAGAGCTTCTGCACAGTAAAAGAAACTATCAACGAAATCAACAAACAACCTACAGAATGGGAGAAAATATTTGCAAACTATGCATCTGACAAAGGTCTAGTATCCAGCTCCTAGCAGGAACTTAAATAATTGAGTAAGCACATAACAAACAACTCCATTAAAAATGGGAAAATAACATGAATAGACATGTAAAAGATGATATACATGCATATGTAAAAAAAACTCCGTGTCACTAATCATTAGAGAAATGCAAATCAAAACCACAATGAATTACGATCTCACACCAATCAAAATGACCATTGTTAAAAATATAACAGATGTTGGTAAGGTTGTAGAGAAAAGGGGACACATATACACTGTTGGTGGTGATGTAAATTAGTTTAGTCACAGTTGGAGTTTTCTCAATGAATTTAAAACAGAACTATCGTTTGACCCAGCAATCCCCTTACTGTGTACACACCCAAAGGAATACAAATCATTCTACCAAAGAGACACATGTACTCGTGTTCATTGCAGCACTATTCACAATAGCAAAGTCATGAAATCAACCTACGGGCTCACCAACAGTGGACTGGTTAAAGAAAATACGGTACATATAATGCCAGGGAGTACTATGCAGCCATAAAAATAATAAAATTATGTCCTTTGCATCAACATGGATGGAGCTGGAGGCCATTATCATATGTAAATTAACATAGGAACAGAAAAGCAAACACTGCATGTTCTCACTTATAAGCGGGAGCAAAGCACTGAGTACATATGAATATTAAGAGAGGAACGATAGACACTGGAGCCTGCTTGAGGGTGGAGGGTAGGAGGAGGGTGAGGGTCAAAAAACTACCTATTCATTACTATGTTCACAACAGGGGTAATAAAATCATTTGTACACCAACCCCAGCAACAGGCAATTTACTCATATAACAAACCTGCACATGCACCCCCTGAACCTAAAAGTTGAATACAATAATAAAATAAAATTCTCATAATTTTAAAACTAATGCAATCATTAATACATTCCAGAATGTCTTTCAATTTGTGCATGTATATGGGCAAAAAATCAATACAAAATACAAATACAAAAAGTGTCATATATCACATAGAATTCTCATCACTTATATGAATATCTAATGACATTAAGCATGCAGCAAAATAAATTTGACCAGCATTTTATTGTAGTCACACTGAGTAGTCAATTTTTTTATGTCAAATAAGAAATTTTTTGTTACCAAATAATAATGATCTTCAAAACTTTAATGATCTTTTGTCTAAAATTGAAGGATAATAACAATATATGGTATAAAATTGTCAAAGAATGTATGTAGTATGCTAAATAAAAAGTAGAAATTTTTAAAATTTTTTCAGTCATAAATTGGTGAAATATGATTCATAAAAATGCTTCCCCTTTTGCTGAGATAGTTATTTTATGTCCATGGAAGATGCTGATGTATCTCTTTTGTTGTGCTCAACTGTGGGAAGGGAGTTAATAATTCAGTTTGTTTGTCTCCAGTGGGCATGTTTGTTAGGATTTCCTCCATAACCAGGGCATCAACACTAACAGGTTTTGTTAACACATCTCAATCTTGAAAAACACATATACTGTGAAAAAACTGGTGATATTGCTGCCCAATAATAAAAGTGCTTATTGGACCTTCCTGACTAAAGTTCCTAGAAGGTTCTTAGAATGACTACTTGTTTATATAGTTTTCATAAAATGTAACCATGTCTGTTACCAAAAAATGAATATGAATAATTTGGCAAATTACCCCATTTCTCCATCTAAAATGTTGATAAGGCTCATAACTGTTTGTTTGTTTTTCTTTTATTTTTATTTTTATTTTTATTTTTTTGAGATAGAGTCTTGCTCTTGTCACCTAGGCTGGAGTGCAATGGCACAAACTTGGTTCACTGCAACCTCTGCCTCCCAGATTCAAGCGATTCTTCTGCCTCAGTCACCTGAGTAGCTGAGATTACAGGCGCACGCCACCACACCCAGCTAACTTTTGTATTTTAGGTAGAGATGGGGTTTCGCCATGTTGCCCAGGCTGGTCTCGAACTCCTGACCTCATGATCCGCCCGCCTCGGCCTCCAGAAGTACTGGGATTACAGGCATGAGTCACTGCACCCGGCCCTCATAATTGTTTTTTAATCCAACAAACTATAGGGAGAATCTTAGGTACTTTTTGAGTTAGCAGTAGAGGAGATTTTATTTTTTTAAAGCATTCTGCCACTTTTTTTTAATTGGTTGCATTTATCACTTTTCTGGCTTTTTTTGTTAAGAGTTCAGGGAATTCCACAGCCTTGTCCAGGGGGCTACTTCCAAATTGCTCAGAGAACACTCATTATTTTCTACTATATGTGATAAATCCTCCTGCTCCACTGTCTTTGTCCTGAGTTACTATCCTTGAACCTTTCAAAGTTTAGCATTGTTTATGTCCCCCAGCATTTTGGCAAAGATTTATATGCATTCCTTCACAATAAATTATATACCCTTTCTTGTCCTGTTAATTTCATTGTTTCTTACTTTGCTTCGTTCACCACGGTTCTTTCTGGGAACTGCTTAGACAGGTATTGTGATAGATAATAAACATCACTAAAACTTTGTACGGTGTTTTCAACTAATAGATAACATCAAAGTCATGGGCAAAATGATTTTGCTTTTGTTGTTCAGAAACTTTTATGACACAGAGTCAGTGTACAAATTATACTTCAGCTGTTATTCATTGACTCTTTCAATTTATATATTACTATTTTTTAGATCAATCTCAAAGAAGAATAATTTATTAGCAATTTTAAGCCATATTTGCATTCTTCTTCTATATTCATATTAGCTGTTGTTTGTATTAATAGTTTAGTAGTTTTTTTTACACTACCATATGACCTTAGACAGGGATTTCAGTTATTGTAAACAATTGTGAACTATGTTCAGATTTGCTGTGATATTATTCACTACATAATTTCTAAAACAAACTTTGCAGTTTTCTATTTGAGAATGAGGATTAGTAAGTAACCTTTCTCAAGTAAAATAACTGGATACTATTGGGACTTCTGCCTGAAGAAATTAATGAGAATTTTTCATGAAAAGAGAGGAAATGGAGGCTAGTGGTTATAGCACAGGGTACAGAGTCATGCTGCCTGAGTTTAAATTCCATCTTTGTCACCGATTAGCTGTGTGACCTGGGACAAGTTATATAATATTTCTTTAAAGATTTTTATCTGAAACATAAAAATTATAATTGTATCTAAGTGGTCATAGTATTGCCACAATTATTTTCAAACTATGCTACGATAGAAATATTTTAGGTCCTTGGCACATAACAAATTCTGAAAAAAAGTTAATTGTTATTATTATATATGCTAATGCAAAATAGAGTAGGACATGTAGTGATATTATAAGACATTATATTTGACAACAAGTGCTGCACTTTGTTATTAACCATAATTTTTAAATTATATAGAAAAAATGAGAGTACAGATTGAAGGAGTGAGGAAAATTCTCTTAGCACAAAGGCATATGTATCTTGATAATTAAGTGAAGGTTTTTAAACAGAGAAAGATGATTCTTACTGGTATAAAAAAGATGTGAACAAACATGGAGAAAGGTATAGGAATACTTTGCATAGAAGACAATTTAAAGAAAAAATTTTTAAAAGTAGTTCAAATGGTCAAGAAACCAAGAAATAATGATGCTATAACACTGGTAGAAAGTAAGAAATTTAACAAAGACAAATTAATTTGAAGAAGAAATATGGATGTTAAGTATTAGGAGACAATTTTTTGGATATAAACTTTATAGGTTTTAGAAATAGATTCTCCATGCCGGGAGCGGTGGCTCATGCCTGTAATCCCAGCACTTTGGGAAGCCGAGGCGGGTGGATCACGAGGTCAGGAGATCGAGACCATCCTGGATAACACGGTGAAACCCCGTTTCTGCTAAAAAAAAATACAAAAAACTAGCGGGGCGTGGCAGGAGCCTGTAGTCCCAGCTACTCAGGAGGCTGAGGCGGGAGAATGGCGTGAACCCGGGAGGCGAGCTTGCAGTGAGCTGAGATCACACTATTGCTATTGCACTCCAACCTGGTCGACAGAGCAAGACTCCGTCTCAAAAAAAAAAAAAAAAAAAAAGGAAAAGAAATGGATTCTCCAATAAAAAAATAGATTTCACCAGGTGAAGAATGCCAGTGAAAGCTAAGTTATGTTTCTGAGGGATAATGTTTGAAAAGCACAGGAGGCTAATAATTTCTCAGAGACATTTAGATTTGAGAAAAGAAAGAAGAGCAATAACAACATAAATTTCACAAGCAGTAAGTTTTTTTCATATCTTTACCTTTTTGTTATTATCTCTAGTTATCTTAACTGCAAGTAATTTTTATCAATTTGACTAGTATGTTACTAGTCCACACAAAATCAGAGAGTAGAAAAATTTCATGTGTGTTATTTCTGATGGTTCCCTCTATTTAATCTTTAGTCATCCTAAACAATTTTGATAATATAGAAAGAAATGTGATCTAGAAACCCTAAAAAGTACTTACTACTTAAAAATTACCAAAACATGTAATAAAACTTTTATCTCAAGTAAGGATCCACAATGTTAATAATGATGAATTATCCAGAAATAAAACTATTAATCATGTGCTTAGTAATATGCTAATCTAAATTAAAATATCACATAGTTCATACTGTACATTTTGTATGAGCTTTGACATAAGCTTTGAAAATAGATTTTGATATAATTTTGAAAATATTTAATACAGGGCATGATTTGCTACTGCATGAAGATTGAACATCATTCAGTATGTTCCCAAACTATTTTTTCACTCAACTTCAAACCTGTGATTTTAATTGTAATTATGGTGCTTACCCACATTGAATAATCACAGAAGTGGTCATCCATTATAAGTGATGAATGACTAGTTTCTCTGTAGAAACTATATATGTTATTTGGAGTGCCATTTAGGGCATCTTATCTTGTGAAAACAAACCACTTTTAACTACAAGCCCAGTAATAATAATACACAATTACTTTTACATTAATTACATTGTAATTTAAACTATAAATTATAAACACAATTCAATAATAAAATACAATTAATTTGTCATTATAATTAATTAAATTATATTATAACTAAATTGTAAAACAATAACAATTATAATTAATTACATTTAATCAAAACCAAATAATTACAATAATAAACAATCAAATAATAAATAATTAGAAATAATGTTACAAACTCTTTTTATACAAAATTCTACCTTTATGCATGTTTGTATAGTGGTATTTCTGAATCTCTGTTAGAGATTTCCTGGCTTACAATCATTCGTGCCCAGTTCCTATAGAAAATATTAAGTAGACCTTCGCTTTATCAATTTTTCAAAGTATTTACATAAATATATATTTTATTCTATTAATGCAAAATACCACATTCATCTGCTTTTCTGTGGAAACCTAGACTATAGGAATTTTTCACTTTTCTTTGCAGGCAGAAACATTTTTCTCATTCTTGCTCCAGCTAGCCACTTTATAAAAATCAACTGTTCTGTCATGCTTATTGAAGCTCTTTTCCACTTATATCTTATCTAGATAAGATATTGCCCAATTTACCAGTAGCTAATAACCATCAATTATGTCTTTAAATGTAAATTGCTATGATTTTGTTTTTAAACATGCTCTCGTAAAGTCATATTTTATCCCAAGAGAAAAGTAGGTTATTTGTTGAATTGGGTAACAATAGAAATAGAGTGGGTAGTACTTTGCTAGAATAAATAATAAAGACACACAGAAGTTTTTTAAATCTCTTAAAAATGTTTAAAAATATTTACACAGTTTTAGTCAGAGTGTCACTGGGATTAATAATTATTTATTTTCCAGCTAGGTTTTTAAAATAATGAACAGTTCCTCTATGGAATACTTATGAGCAAATGAACCTGAATAGAGCATGATATAAGAGAGAGTAGCGTGAAAATTTCTTAAGCTCTCTAGAAGAGACTTGAAGATGCAAACAAGAACAATAATTACGCGCGTTAAGAAATAAATAGATCAAGATAAAGAAAGACCACTTGAGGATTTGCAGCTGGGGACATTTCATGCATTTTTGCTGCATTACATGAGAAAAACATAAGAAATGAGTGAAATTACTTGTTTGTACGTGTATGCATAGATCTAATTTATAGTTTTATATGCTTCTATTTTTCATGAAAAACATTCGTCTCTCCTTGCCTTAGCAGCTAACTCATGAATGTGGTTTTCTCTCTTTCTATTTCTTCACCAGTCTGATTACTGTGGCATTACTAGGGTAACCTAAGAGATTATTCTTATAACAAAGCAGAACTTACAAATTACAAACCTTGGAAGAACGTTAAGATTGTGATTGTAGAGAAAAGACATATTACAGTAAACAAAATTCTAAAATAAAACAAAGAAAAATGTAAAGCTGAAAAGTCTGAGAAATCGTAAGAAGACAAAATATCAGGATTAATCAAAACACCTAAGAGAACAAAAGATAGAGATAAAAGACATATAACAAGAATTCTGCCTTCAGGAAATAATGTCTTCTGAGAAGATATTTTTTTTTTCTTTCCAAGATTAAATTCCCACTCCAGGGCCTGAAAACAAACAATGTCAGAAATGTCAGAAAAATTAATTTGGTGTCAAAAAGTAAAGTTTTAAAAAATCTGACAAATGTGGCTTTGTACGTATATGATTAATCTCTTTGGTGTATATTTATGAACTTTAATAAGTATCCAATATTATCTAATTTTAAAATATGCTGAAAAGATAAGATCCTAAGGCCATTGTGAGAGAAATTCATTTTACTGATGTCCATATGTTCACAGATTTTTCAGGATTAGCAATATTTTTCAATGTCTTTAAAAAATTGGCAAATACATTATTTTAAATACTTTATATAATGTAATGCAACAAAAAGTGTTTTTGTGTATCTTCAATTTGTAAAACCTAAAGATCAAGAAAATTTTAAAATACACTATAATATATAGGAAAATGCTGAAATATTATTTTTATATTTTACATGATTGAAATCTCAAAATAAAGATACTTTTTAAAAAGTGAAAAAGTCACAATTTAAGTAAAGATGTTAAAGATTAGTACTTACAAAGCGAAATAAAATAATAGCTATCAATAATTATTGTCCTGACACAGCTATTGAAACTAACTATACTATTGTATTGTCAGCTATCCACTTTTGCAACAGGACATTTCTAGGATATTTTTGTAAGCTGCTTAACTTCAGTTTCCTAATTATTAGAAGCAGGCTCTAAACCACACAAATACAAACAGCATTCCTTTAAAAGTTTAAGATTTCAAGTAATTGCTATGTCTATTAGTTGACATAAATTATTATAAAAATAATACTTTTGGCCGGGCGCCGTGGCTCAAGTCTGTAATCCCAGCACTTTGGGAGGCCGAGACGGGCGGACCACGAGGTCAGGAAATCGAGACCATTTTGTCTAACACGGTGAAACCCCGTCTCTACTAAAAAATACAAATAGCCGGGCGAGGTGGCGGGCACCTGTAGTCCCAGGTACTCGGGAGCATGAGGCAGGAGAATGGCCTAAACCTGGGAGGCGGAGCTTGCAGTGAGCTGAGATCCGGCCACTGCACTCCAGCCTGGGGCAACAGAAAGATTCCGTCTCAAAAAAAAAAAAAAAAAAAAAAATGCTTTCTTTCGTCAGGGTGACTGCACATTCTTTTACATATAAATTCGACTTTGATTCATGTACTCATTTTCCAACAATATAAATAAGATTTCATTATTTTTGTTTTACATACAATTATCTTGTTACATCTTTTTACTCTATATTAAAGTCATTTTCAAATGTCTTCCTACTTACTACTGTAATCTAAACTTTCTGGAGACACTTTATTAGATCGAATTGGTCTAAGTCATTTCAAAGGTGGCAATTCAATTCAATTACTAGCTTAATGAGATCCATGTTTTATGCTATGATAGAAATAACTATTAAAATAAACTTATTTTAAGTAGAAATACAGCAAAAATACTTATAGAGATAATCAGAGTAACATGGCTCATATAGTTTATGTGATTAGATAAAAATATGAGTTTGATAAAAAGCTCAATGTATTAGAAAATACTGTTATAAAGATACAGCTAAAAACTATAATGCAATAGTTAGAAATTTAATCCACTATATTTTATATATATATATATATATATATATAAAATCCACTTTTATATATATATATATATAGAGAGAGAGAGAGAGAGAGATCTTTTTGGCTTTGTTCTTTGTCCCTTACTATAATGCTTTTCTGGCTCTTCAGCATAACCAATTCCTATATCACTTCATGGCAAAATAAAAAATGTCAACTTCCTCGAGAATTTTAAACTGAGTAAGCGTATTTCAAACAATTCTATTCCTTCCTGTATAGGCTTTCTGTTTAATTACAAATTTTAAATAGATTGTACTCAAATGTTTATAAATTTTAGGTACATTGACTATTTGCAATTTATTTCTTCATTCTTTAGATGAATATATTGTCTTCCACATAAGACTATTTTGACAATTTACGGCATGTTTTCTGCGTTTACTGAATTAGTCTTTATGTTTGGCATAATGCCATATGTAGAGAAGTACTCAGTAATTTATCTGTTTGTCCTAAAATAAAGTAATATGAGAGCTCTACTTATTTACTGTGAAGTGTAATTAATTTAGTGCATTAAATTGTGAGTTTCATGATTATTTTCACAAAATACACATTGTTTAAATAATCTAAAATATTAAAAATGTTCCCTAGCAGAACTCATAGAATATAGAACACCAAATGTGAACCGTTAGCAAAATTCCAGGGGTTCAGTCTTGGTCTGGGTGCTCATAGCACGAAAGCCAGTGACTGAGACTATATGTGTTGCCAAAGAAGAAGGCTTTAATTGGGTGCTGCAGCCAAAGAGATAGGAGCTGTCTCAAATCTGTCTCCCTAACTGACTAAAACCAGGGGTTTATATAACAGGGAGGAGATGTAACTGTGTAAGAAAACAGGAACTATGGAGGGGAAAGGACACAGTTATGATGAATGAGGGGCCTAGCATCTTATTGTCTGGATGTGATGACCTGGTGAGTTTTAGTTCTTTGATACTTTTTGAGTGGGCTAAGGAACCCTTTCCTGAGGAAGGAACTCAGATAAAATAAAAGTATCAAGCTTTAAGAACAAAAGGATCAATTTCATTGTTTATACAAAAATAACTGTCTATGGTACTATTGGATCAGTTTCAGAACTTTAAACAATAGAATTTTGGTTATCATGGTCTGCCATTGTATTCATTAATTTCAACAAATGTGCCATTCTGTGAGGGATATTTATAATGCGTGAGGCCAGGCATGTGTGGGGACATGGTTATATGGGAAATCTCTGCACTTTCTATTTAAATTTTTTCTATGAAACAAAAGCTGCTCCAAAAATAAAGTTTGTAAAAACAATATTTGTCAATAATTATAGACATTTTTATATTTAACATTTGGAGTAAACTTTATTGAGAAAGTATAAAAATAAAAATATAATTGAAATACATCAAATATAAATATTTTTAAGTAAATAAGAGACTAATTCATGATGTAAATTTATTAATAAAATTAAACACTATAATTTAGATGAATAGTGTGAAGGATTTCTATGTGAATGATACTTGACCAGTATAAATATAGGAAGTAAAAATGTGCCTAATATTTTGCTTAAATAGAAATAAATACTTGTATCAATTAATGTCTTTAGTATACACAAAATTTCTCTTTATAATACAATGAAGTTTAAATATAAATTAAAAACAACTTTGTGAAGAAAAATTTAAAATGCTGGCGATTAAAGGGTCAATCAGAGTTAAATACTAGAATATTTATGCCAAAGGAATATTAAGCAAACTATCGTTTCTGAGCTCCTTGTAAAACTATGGTTTGCTCTTATAGAAAAATTAAAACCTATTTGAAAATAAAGCACTGTAATATAAATTCTAAATAATATATACAACTTACATGCTTTGTGAAACTTTTGCTTAACATCATGAATAGTAGATGATTGTGTCACCTGAAAAGGAAAAGAAAATAGAGTTATTTTTAAAAACTGTTAATTTGTTTTCTATCCATTTAAGGAAAAGAAATTTTAAATATATCCTAAAATTCTTACACAATAAGAATTTTTGCTTGGCTTATCTCTTTTTAGTGATTACTATTTTGACAAACTTGAAATGTTGCAATCAGCAAAAATATAATTTAAAAAAGTTTGTATACAACGGTAATAGTTTTAACACATTAATTCAATCCAATTTTTATCCCTAAGATATATTTTTGAATTTTCTTTGTCCAAAATATTCAATGTATTTTTCCACATCTCATAAAACTATCAATTAAAAATATGTCTTAATGCACAGGAAACTAAAATAATGTATAGCAATAGTACCTGAAGATGTGAAGTTAATTTATATGGACAAATGAGAGAAATGTTTACCTCTGAATATCATGAGACAAAAGTAACCTTAAGCCCCCTACTGACATTATTTAAATCCCCAAATAAAAGTACTAAATGTCCATTAAAATGCATGAGATTTTTTTTTTTATTCCTTAAGTACATAGTAATTTGTCAAAATATTTGGTTCTAAATAACTAAAACAAACTCTATAAATTAAAAAATGGATAAAATATTTTTATTCTTCTAAATTTTAAAATTATTGAGGACTAAAGTTCCATACAAACACTTCAAGTCATCACAGTACTTTTTTGACTTTCTGAATTTATCTCAAAAGACATTTTCATGATAATTCAAGAAAATATATTTCTTTTCCCTGAATAAGCATATGATACTAGTGAAATTTATTATAATCATGTGTTTACATGATTTATTTATGCTACACTAAAATCCCCTTATAGCTGTTTTGAAAGGGTTAAATGAAAAACTCATAAAATGTTGGTGCATAATAGTCCATAAGAACCATATAGTTCTTAATACTGTTACATTATGTTTGATGTTTTATTATTCACTGAAAGTATAACAACAAATACATCTCTTTTTACATATCTCACCCTCTACTTAACAGGATTGTGGCTAAGCATTCTGTATACTGTTCAGAATTTTTTTATGATTTCCTGTGTGTACATGATTTACTAAGTAAGAGAGTTATAAGATTTAAACCCTAAAAAGTAATAGGAATTCCAATTTGTGTTATTCTGTTAATAGCAAAATGGTCCTAAAACATTCTGTGTATATAAAATTATAAATATTTCATGGCATTGCTCTTCTCTGAAAAATGTTAGAAAAAAATTTTAAAACAGTTTATAGGGAGAGTAATATGTATTTATATACTTTTGCATATATTTTAATTTTGGTTATTAACCTTTAATATTTAAATTTAATTTTTAAAATATTGTTTTAACAGTGTCCATTGTTTCATCTCAATGTTTCTTATTCATTCAGCACCTTTATATGTTGCTTTTTCTGACAGAGTGGAGTAAAGACCGCATGATATTCCCTAGAGTAACAAATATTTGTCCATTAGTCATATCAAGGACCATGTAATTTTAAATAAAAAATAATTTTCATGATCAATAATCCCTCAATTTGGGTTTGATATGTGTTCATCTAGCACTTTACGAGGGCCATTATCTTGTATTATGCATTGGTTGCTCAATCTATACGGAGCTGAGGATAATGACCTAGTATTACTGTTGCTTTGTTTTGTCATGTAGTACACCACAGAGCATACAATAAGTTTTAATTAACTTTTATAGAAGTCAGAAATAAAGCTGTGAGTGCAAACATGTAAAAACAGAGTAAGATAAAAGTTTCTTAATCTGATATGCAAAAGCTGTATGCCATTCTCCACACCAGAATAATGCAATTGACAACCTTCTAATTTGGTATATGCATTTTACTTTGAATTTTCTTATTTTCAAGGCTAACATCATTTTCCTGAAAGAAACCTTCATGTGTAATAGGGATGTATTATAAGCTCTTAACATTTTAGAAAAAATTCATTTGACTTTCATGTGTTAGAAAAGTGCTGATTTTGAATAAATCCTTGAGAACTGCCCTTTCTGCAGTAATTTTGCACAAAATAAATCAGAAAAATTAACTACTAAACGATTCAGACATGTATTAAATTAGGCACAGGATTGTGCTTTTCTGCTCTTTTCAGTCCTTTAGTTGTACTGAAAGCACAAAGAGAGGAAAATATGATAATTAACTGAGCATATAAGAGCTTCTGATGACTAAATTGATGTCTCAGTGGCTTCATCAGGGAGTTTAGTTATCATAACCTCCACTTCTTAGTCAGTTTTACAACATCTTAAAAAGGATAAACTATCATCATGATAATTTATTCATTTCCATAATTATACAGATGGGAGAATGTGAAACTCTACATTTGAAACTTTAATATTCCCTTCATTAATGTTTCTTTCTCTTAAAAGAATATGAGTCTTAAAATAGTGAGTAGGGAAGTCAAATGATGGTAGTTAAACCAAAAATTTACTTCTAAATTTTAACTGATTATAGTTAAAATTTGAGTTATTATTACTTTCTCTACATTTAAGTTGATGAAAACAAAAAAGCTTTTTTCATTCAAGCATTTAATCTAGAATTTGTTTGAATGTGCCCAATATGCATTTACTACAGTTTTTCACAGAAACCTCTTTTTATAATATTGCTTCTTTTTAAAACCATATTTTAGCCACTTTCACAGTAAATTCTTAAGATGGACAGATGTCTCCAAAATACTGCACATCCTGATTAGAGCAATAAAATTAAATTATAATGAAAAACAGCAACCACTTGACATTCATTTGATGGGGTTGTTGTAGTATAAAAACCTAAATTTGTCAGTAAACTTTTTTAAAACAAAGAACTTGTCTAAAAGTAAATGTATAGAAATAAAACCAAAGTGAAAGATTAACTGATATAAATAATTAGATATAGTGGTGTGAAAATGCAGACACAGATACACAGAGAAATACAAAATGTCTGTGCAGGTTTCCTACCTAAACAGAGCTGTTCTTCAAGACACAAGGAAGAAAATTGCCCAAAAAAATCACATGTTAAGCTGATTAATTCAGGAAAATGAAAAAAAAATAGCTTTGAGAATTTCCATTAGAAGATTTTAGGCCAGACTTGGTGGCTCAGGCTTGTGGAATAAACTCTTTTGGAAACTAAGGCAGAAGGATCACTTGAGTCCAGGGCTTCAAGACGAGCCTGGGCAACATGGCGGAAATCCTATATCTCAAAAAAAAAAAAAAAAAAAGAAAAGAAAAAAAAAATTAGCAGGGCATGGGGGATGTGTCTGTAGTCCCAACTATGCTGGAGCCAGGGTGACAGAGCGAGACCCTATCTCAAACAAGCAAACAAACAAACAAACAAAAAGAAGGTAGTAGATTAGCAAATAGAATGTATATTTGCATATTTTATTCAGAATGGACAAGGATTTTCTCAGTAAGCAAATGTTATTTTACTAATAAGTAACCTTAAGATTGCTCAGATAAGTAAGCAATATACGGAAAATAATTTTTATACATTCAAAATGTGTTCAGTATTTTGTAGAATAGCAAGAATTTTCACTACGAATAAAACTGACAGTACACAGTGAATCTGAAAAAATATGAGTTTTTACAAGGTTTAGATGTTTAAATTTAACTGAATTATACTATGGTTTCTCTTCAGATCGTATAAACCTTTCGCCTTTTAAATTTAACTGAATTTTATTTATCTAAGAAATTGAAATGTTTTATATTATATCAATTTCATTTATTTATAAACTAAATTATTTAAAATTAGCTCCTTGTTAAGTAAAACGATGTGTGTGTGTGTGTGTATATATATGTGTATGTGTGTATATATATATCTATGCATACACACATATCCTGCTTTTGTATCATACAAAATGTTTCTTTTTATATTGCAATGACAATTTGGTTAATATCAATTATGCCTTTTCTATTGAAAAATAATGCAAAAATTAACATATAAATTGATTTTCTCATATTATTTACCAAAGAAAGTTTATCTGAATAATGCTCTTTTATATGAAAAATTTTATTTCTAGGAAATTATGTGTAAATTTTACTTAGAAGTACAGCCTAAAACATTACTGGTCTGTTATTTATGTGTGCGCGTGCACACACACACATGCACACACACTTGACCCTTGAACAATGCAGAGGTGCCAACCCTCCATGTAGGCATATTTTAAAACAATTTGTATTGATATCTAATAATTATACATATTTATGGGGTTCATGCGCTATTTTAATATGTATATAACTTGTGAAATGATCAAAACAGTATTTAGAATATCCATCACCTTAAACACTTACCAGTTATTTGTGTTGGAAGCATTTCAAATCCTCTCTTCTAGCTATTTTTAAATATACAATATATGTTAATTGTTAATTATAGTTACCCTACTATGTTATCAAACAGTAGAAGCTACTTCTGTTATCTAACTGTATGTTTCTACCCATTAACTAACCTCTCTTCATTCCTTCACTGTCGTTCCCAGCCTCTGGTAAATATATACTGTACCTTCATGAGATAAACTTTTTAAAGTGTTAAACTTCTTTTTAAAACACGACACATGAATCAGAACATGCAATATTTGTCTTAAATGCCTGGCTTTTTTCACTTAATATAATGACCTCTAGTTACATCTATGTTGTTGCAAATAATAATTGATTCTATAGCTTGGTTATTGTGAATAGTGTTTCAATAATCATGAGGATGCAGGTATCCCTTTGATATATTGATTTGCTTTGCATTGGATGAATACCCAGGGTGGAAGTCTGGAATTTATAAAAGTTCTATTTTTGTTTTCTGAGACACTCTCTACTCTTTTCCATAATGTCTGTACTAATTTCATTTCCACTGATAGTGTATAATAATTTCCTTTGATCTACATCCTCACCAGCATTGGTTTTGTTTTTGTTTTTCCATAGTAACCATTCATACTTGGGTAAGATAATATCTCGGTTGTTGGGCAAGATAATATCTCATTGTAGCTTTAATTTGTATTTCCCTGATGTTAGTGATGTTGATCGTTATATATCTGTTGGCCATTTGTATGTCTTCTTTAGAGAAATATCTATTCAGATTATTTGCCCAATTTTCTGTGGAATAATTTGTTTGTTTGTTTTTATGCTTCTGGGAATTGAGGTATTTTAGTTCCTTATTTAGTTCTGAATAATAGTCCCTCATCAGATGAATAGTGTGCAAATATTTTCTCCTACTCTTTTGCCTCTTTACACTATTGTTTCCTTTGTTATGCAGAAGTTTATTATTTTAATATGTTCCCATATGTGTATTTTTGTTTTTGCTACCTATTCTTTTGAGGTCTTAGTTATTATTATTATTATTTTTTGGCCTAATGTCCTGAAGCATTTCTCCTATGTTTTCTTTTATCAGTTTATGGTTTGAGGTCTTAGCATTTAAGTTTCCAATCCATTTTCAGTTGTATTTTAGTGTTTGATAAAACATAGGTGTCTAATTACATTCTTTTGCATGTGGATATCCAGTATTGTTAGCATCATTTATTAAAGAAGTTGTCTTTTCTTCAATGTATATTGTTGGCTGGCACCTTTGAAGACAATCAGTTGACTATAAATGCAAGGATTATATCTGGGTTCTCTGTTCCATAGGTCTATGTCTATTCTTATACCAATGCAATGCTGTTTGGTTACTATTACTTTGCGGTATATTTTAAGTCAGGAAGTGTGATGCCTCCAGCTTTGTTCTTTTTGCTCAGTGTTACTTTGTCTATACAGGATCTTTTGTGGTTCCATATAAACTTTAAGATTGTTTTTCTATTTTGTAAAGAATGTCATTGGTATTTTGGTAAGAAATGTATTGAATTTGTATATTGCTTTGGGTGGTGTGGTGTGGATATTTTAACAATATAAATTCTTCTAATCCATTAGCATCAGATGTGTTTCCATTTGTTTGTGTGCTCTTCAATTTCTTTTATCAGAGTTTTGCAGTTTTCCTTGCAGAGTTCTTTCCTCTTCCTGGTTAAATTTATTCAGAGTTTTTTTGTTTGTTTGTTTTTGTTTTTGTTTTTCTTTTATTTTTATTAATTAATTAATTAATTAATTTTTTTGGTGCCTATTGTAAATGAGATTAAATTATTGATTTAGTTTTCAGCTAGTTTCTCATTGGTGTATAAAAATGCTACTGATTTTTGTATGTTGATCTTGTATTCTGAAAGTTTACTGAATTTATTTATCAGTTCTAAAATATTTTTGGTGGTGGTTTTATGTCATTACACATATAAGATTATGCCATCTACAAAGGACAACTTAACTTCCACTTTTCCAATTTGGATGCCCTTTTTTTTTTTTTTCCTTTTTCTTTCCTGATTTCTCTGAATAAGATTTCCTGTAGTATGTTGAATAAGAGTAGGTATCCTTGTCTTGTTCCAGTTCTTAGATAAAAGACTCTCGTTTTTTTGCCATTCAGAATGATGTTAGCTGAAGGTTTGTCCTATATGCCCTTTATGTTGAGGGTTGAGATATGTTCATTCCATACCTAATTTGTAGAGAAGTTTATTTTTTTTTATCATAAATGGATTGTGCCTTGTATTGGATGCTTTATCTGTATCCATTACAATAATCATATGAGTTTTATCCTTCATTCTGTTGATACGATATATCATATTTATTGATTTGCATATATTGAAGTATACATTTATTACTGGAATAAATCCCACTTAAACATAGTGTATTATATTTTTGATGTGTTGTAAGATTTGCCACCTGAGCCAGCATCAGCAACCTGCTGGGGTCCCCTTCCATGTTGTGGAAGCTTTGTTATTTCACTCTTCATAATAAATCTTGCTGCAGCTCCCTCTGGGTCTGCACTAACTTTGTGAGCTGTAACAGTCACTGTGAAGGTCTGCAACTTCACTCTTGAAATCAGCGAGACCACGAACCCACCAAAAGGAATAAACTCCGGACACATCTGAACATCTGAAGGAACAAACTATGGACACACCATCTTTAAGAATTGTAACACTCACCGCAAGCGTCCGCGGCTTCATTCTTGAAGTCAGTGAGATCAAGAACCCACCAGAAGGAACCAATTCTGTACACACTTTGATCCTTTCTTTTTTTTATTATTGTCATTGCAGTTTGGCTGTTTTCTGTAGTAGTAACATTTGAGTCCTTCCCTTTCTTATTGTGTCTGCTCCACATGAGTTTTATACTTTTTTTGTATTTTCATGATGGTAGATACTATCCTTTTGCTTTCACATGTAGGAGTCTCTTAAGCATCTCTTGTAGGACCAGTCTAGTGGTAATGATTTCTTTCAGTTTTTGCTTATCTGGGAAATACCTTATTTGTCCTTGATTTTTGGAGGATGACTTTGCTACATATGGTATTCTTGATTGTCAGTACTTTTAATATGTTATTCTATTCTCTCCTGTCCTTAACAGTTTCTGCTGAGAACTTAGCTGTTTGTTTGATGAAGATTCCTTTATATGTGACTTGATGCTTTTCTCTTATCTTTTTTTTTTTTTTTTTTTTTAGTGTTCTCTCTTTGTCTTTAATTTTTGACAGTGTGATTACAACAGGTCTTAAATAATATATTTTTGGTTGGATATATTTGGGCATCTTTAAGCTCCTGTTTCTGGATGGCTACATCTTGCAAGATGGGACATTTTCAGCTATTATTTCCTTAGGTGGAGTTTCTATACTTCTGTTTGTCTCTCTTCTGGAACACTCAAACTTTAAATATTTGGTTGCTTTATGATGCCCAATATGTCAGGCAGGCTGTCTTCATTATTTTTTATTATTTTCTTTAGGTTTGTCTAGGTTATTTCAAAAGACATGTCTTCAAGTTTAGAAATTCTTTCTTTTGCTTGATATAGTCTATTGTGGAACCTCTCCTTTGTGTTTTTATTTAATTAATTGAGTTCTTCAGTTTCTGAAGTATAGTTTAAATCTTTTTTATTATACCTATCTTTTTTGTTAAGTTTCTCATTAGATTATAAATGTTTTTTTCTAATTTATTTGTATTGTTTGTGCTCTTTTATATCTCACTAAGCTTCTTTAATATTATTTTGAATTTATTTTTAGGGATTTCATATATTTCTTTTCATTGAGATCTGTTGCCAGAGAATTATTACTTTTCTTGTCATGATTTCTCGTTTTATCTTGTTTCTTGCCTCAATATGCTGATATCTGCAGATCTGATGTTAACAGTTGCTTCTTCTAATTTTATGGATTGGCTTTCAAGGAAAAAGAATTATCCTGTAGATGTCCTTATAGTGTTGGTTGGACAGGGCACTTAGTCTTTGATTCTTGTGTGTGCAGTATTGTAGTTTCTGTATGATTTACTTTGTAATCATCATCAGTATTGTCTGTGTGGTACTCAGAGGCTTAGGCTGCACTTGTAGGTTAAGGCTGTGGTGAGACTTTACTGGAAATTAGAACATCAGGTGGGTAATCCTTAGACACTAGTGGTGTCAGCAGCAGGCTATGTGTGCCAGTCATTGGGTGCCCAGGCGGTGTATGCAGGCACTAGTGTTCCAGATGGGATGATTCTTGGGCCTCTTGGAGGCTTCTCATGTGCTTACAGTGACAATATTTAGCTGGATAGGCAGGTGGGTACTCAGGCCTCTTGCTTTGTGGTGTTCATGCCAGCCCTGTCTGTGGACCAACCCTGAAGACCTCTGGTAGCATGCACAGGTGTCAGCAGTGGTGGCAACTGAATGAATGGGCCAGTCCTGAGGCCCCAAACTGACATATGCAAATGAGTGCTATTAACTGTGGTGGTGGCAGGCTGGGAGGGGCCATCCTCAGGCTTTCAAGAGGCACATGCAGGCACTGATGGAGACAGATGGAACAGGTGAATCCTCAGAGCCCTAGACAATGTGTGCAGTCATCAGTAGGCTAAGGGCTCATTCTCAGGCACCCTAGAATGCATTTATAAGTACTGGTGGTAGTGGGTGGAGGGGTCAATCCTTACACCCTTAAATGATGCATGCAAGCATTAGTAGGGGCAGTACCAGTTTGTATGGACCTGTTCTCAGGCCCTCTGATGGTGTGCATGGGTACAAGTTGTAGCTGGTTTATCTCCATACCCCTGGACATTGTATGGGACCCTGGCAGCATGAATAGGCCAGTCCCCAGGCTCCTGGAAGTTATGCATTAGTGCTTGTGGCTTCAGGCCCCTGGATAATGTGTACAGACACTGGAAAAGGTGGTACCAGTTTGAGTGGGCCTATCCTCAGTTCTCCCCAATGTTATCTGCAGTCATAGGCTATGGTGGGTGGAACAGGCCTCTAAACGGTATGCTCACAGCCAGCAGTGGTAGTGGTGGGCAGTGCAGACCAGTTCTCAGGCCCATGGATGATGCACACATTAAATGGCTGTGGGTGGGGTGGATTTGCTGTCAGGTTTTCCTGGATGCTATATGTGGGTTCCAGGGACAGACAGATGGGTCGGTCAATCCTCCAGTTCCTGCACAATCCTCATAGAGGCTGGTGGCTCTGGTGACCAGGTGGGCCTGTCCTCAGGCCCATGATGGTACATATGCTTACTAGCTGTGGCAGGCCAGGTGGATTGATCCTTAAGCTCCCGAACAGCGTGTTTGACCAGCTGTGGAGTGGCGTTGGTGTGTGAGGCAGGCCTGTCTTCAAGCCCCAGGATAGCGTCCAATTTTGCCAGTCCCCAGATACCCTGAAGCATGCAGGTTAGCAGCAGCCTGCTGCTAGGGAGGTGAATGTTACAGTGTTGCAGTGGCTGCAAACAGGCAGCTCTCAGGCTTGTGGGAGTGTGTACCTTAACTCTCTTTGTCCTGACAGCAGTCTCCTTCATGCACTACACCACCCTCCTGTTTCCTGGGGATACAGGACACTGCATAGGCTGTGTGTTGAAGAACCATCCGAGCTGCTGTGCCCATCTGGTGTCATGTTGCCATAGCTTTCTAGGTGGATGTGAGGGGATGTCAGTGGGGCTCTAGGAATGTGGAGATGCAGGGGTTGTTGGGTCCCAAGGCAGGATACAATTTATTGGGAACTGAGCTCTCAAAATGGAACTGTGCAGCAGTTAATTTGAGTCTTAAGAGATGTGTGGAATCCAATATGAACTCCCTCTCTGGAATAATGCCATCGTGTTGACTCCAGGTAGCTCCTTATACTAGTCTTGGGGCCCGTGAGGGCTGAGGGGCTATCCCAGGGCTAAGATTAAAGGAGCCCATGGTGAAAATGTGGACCATTGGGAATCTCTTGCTTACCTTTTCCCCACACTTGGCTGGGCTTCTTGCTTTACTTCCTCCACCTTTCATGATTCAGAGCTTTCATGCCACTTTCCTGCTCAATTTCAATGTTCTCTCCTAGATGCCCTATTCAACCTATGATCACCTATCTGCTTTGTGATTCAATCCTTCCTTGTGTAGGAGGCAAATATCAGGAGCCTCTAGTCAGCCATCCTGAAGCCCACATATAACTTTTGATTCCCCAAAAACTTGATTACTAATAGCTTACTGTTGACTGGAAGCCTTACCAATAATGTAGAATCAATTAGCACATATTACATCTATATAATTATACCATTATTAACTATTACAATGCATATAATATGTATTATATATGGTATTCTCAAAATAAAGTAAGTTAGAGAAAAGACAATATTATTAAGAAAATTATAAGGAAGAGAAAATATATTTACTGTTCATTAAGTGGAAATGGAAATTCATGAAGGTCTTTATCCTCATCGTCTTCATACCAAGTAGGCTGAGGAGGAAGACAAGGGTTTGGTTGTTGTCTCAGGGGTGATAAAGGTGGAAGACAATCCATTTATAAGTGGACTCATGCATTTCAAACCGATGGTGTTCATAAGTCAACTGTATGCATATATATGTGTAAGCATAGAGGACAAAGTATGGGAAGTGATTTTTGGATATGTAGTTTTTCCTGTGTAATTTTTCTTTTGCTTATTAGAGGATTTATCTTTCATTGTCTTTTAAGCTCTATATTTATGATAGATAGTAATACTTATGCTGTTTTTCAGGGTTTATATTTAATTAAGAATTACTATTTCAAGCCAAAATGTAAGCCTGTTACTCAGGCACAAATTATTAAAATCAATTTGTTTTGTTTTGCGTTATTTTATAATAAGTTTATTTTAGAGCAGTTTTAGGTTCACAGCAATGTTGAAGAGAAGGAACAGAGATTTTAAGGTATTCTTTACCTTCATACATGCATAGCATCCCCTATTATCAACATCTGTCACCAGTATGGTACATTTGTTACAACTAATAAACCTACAATGACACATCATAATCCCTAAAGTCCACAGTTTACAATGGGGTTCATTCATGGTGTGGTACATTCTGTAAGTTTGGACAAATTTATAATGACATATATCTACCATTATAGTATTATTCACAGTTTTTTCACTGCACTAAAAATCCTCTGTGCTCCACACCCCATCCCCACTGGCAACCACTAACCTTTTAGCTGTCATCATTGTTTTGCCTTTCCAGAAAGTCATATGGTTGAAATCATAGTATGCAGCCTTTTCAGATTGAGTTTTTTCACTTAGTAATACACATTTAAATTCCCTCAATGTCTTTTCATGGGTTAATAGCTTATTTCTCTTTAATGCTGAATAACCTTCGACTGTCTCTGAGTAATAGTTTATCCATTCACCTACTGAAAGACATCTTGGTTGTTTGCAAGTATTGGCAATTGTGGATGCAGCTACCATAAACATCTTTATGCAGATTTATGTGTGGACATAAGTTTTCAGCTCATTTGAGTAGATATCAAGTAGGACGACTGTTGTACGGTATGGTAAGAATATATTTAGTTTCGTGAGAAACCATCAAATTGCCTTCCAAATGATTTTACCATTTTGCATTCCTAAAAGCAATTAATGAGAGTTCCTGTTGTTCCACATCTTCCCAGCATATGATGTCAGTGTTCTGGATTTTGGCCATTCTAGAAGGTTCACAGTAATATCACATTATCATTTTCATTATCATTTTCCTGATGATATATAATGTAGAGTATCCTTTTGTATATTTATTTACCATTTGTGTATCTTTTCTAGTGAAGTGTCTGTTAAGTTCTTTGGTCCATTTTGTAAATGGGTTATTTGGTTTTTAATTTTTCTGTATCTAGTGATAAAACTATGCAATTTTTTTTTTTTACTTTCTCTTGGTGATGTGATGAACCACATTAGTTGCTTTTTAAATGTTGAACTAGCCTTGCACAAGTATGATAAATTTTAAGAGTTCTTTCTATATTTTATATATATATATATGTGTGTGTGTGTGTGTGTGTGTGTGTCTTTTATCAGATATGACTTTTGCAAATATATTTTCCAGTTTGTTTCTAGTCTTTTTATTTTCTTGGCATTGATTTGGTACTGGTTTTCACAGAGTAGAAATTTTAATTTTAATGAATTCCATCTTATTAACTTTTTCATGGATGATACCTTTGGCATCATCTCTAAAAGGTCTTTGCCAACGCCAAGTTCATGAAGATTTTGTTGTTACACCATAACAGTTTTATAACTTTGTGTTTTACATTTAGGTCTGATATTCATTTTGAGTTAATTTATGTGAAATGTGTAAGATGTGTCCAAATACTTTTTTTTTTTTTTTCCATATGGGTGTCTAGTTGCTCCAACACTATTTGATGGAAAGACTGTATTTTCTACATTATGTTGCCTTTGTTCCTTTGTCAAAGATCAGTTGGCTGTATTTAGATAGATTTATTTGTGGGCTTTCTATTCTGTATCATTGATATATTTGTTTTTTCTTTCACTAATATCACATTGTCTTGCTTACTATAGCTATAGAGGAATCCTTGAAGTAATGTAACGTCAATTCTTCAACCTGGTTCTTTTTTGTCAATATTGTTTTAGCTATGCTGGATCTTTTGCCTCTGCATATATACTTTAGAAACAGTTTGTTAATACGCACAAAATAACTTGCTGGGATTTTAGTAGGGATTGCGTTACATCTGTGCATCTATTTGGAAAGAATTGACATCTTGAAAATACTGAATCTTCCTATCCACAAACATAAAGTGTCTCTCCATATATTTAGTTCTTCAGTTTCTTTCACATCCAGAGTATTTTAGTTTTTCTCATATTGATTATGTAAATGTTTTGTTAGACTTATACCTAAGTATTTTAATTTTAATTAGTAATGTGAATTACATAAATACAAATAAATAAATATAAATAATGGGAATAAGTATGCATAAATAACAATTACACATGATTATTTTATATATAATTTTGAATTGTTCTTATTCATTACTAGGATATACAATATAGTAATGTGATTGACTTTCATATATTAACTTTGTATCCTGAAACCTTGCCGTAAAATGCATCATAATTCAGGGGTTATTTTTGTTTCGTTTCACTGTTTGTTTGCTTGGGACTTTCCGGGCCAATTATTTCAGATATTCTGTGCAGACAAACATACCATTGGCAAAGACTTTTAATTTTTCCTTGCCCATCTGTAAACTCTTTATTTCCATTTTTTTACATTAGCTAGAACTTCCAGTAAGATGCCACACAGCAGTGGTGAGACTAAACATCCTTTCCTTCTTTCTGATCTTGCTGGGAAAATTTTGGATTTTTCACTATTAAAAATGATGTGACCTGTAGGTATTTTGGAGATATTATTAAGTTGAGGAAGTTCCCCCTCTATTCCTACTTTATTGAGACTTTTATTATGGATGAATGTTGGATTTTGTCAAGTAATTTCTCTGTGTCTATTGATAAAATTGTGTGATTTTCTTTACTTTATCCTGGTGATGTGATGAACCACATTAATTGCTTTTTAAATGTTGGACTACTCTTGCACAAGTAGGATAAATCCCACTTGGTTGCAAAGAATACTTCTTTTTATACAGTGTTAAATTCATATGCTAATATTTTGTTGAGAATTGTTACATCTATATTTTTGTGGGATGTTGCTCTGTGATTTCCTTTTCTTATAACCTCTCTGTTTTTGGTATCAGGGTAATGTTGCCATTACAGAGTGAGTTAGGAAATATTGCACAAAATGGTTGTAGAGAATGGGTGTAATTTCTTCCTTAAATATGTGGTAGAATTCACCAATTAATTCATCTGGTCCTGGTACTACTGTTTTGATAGATTATTAATTATTGATTCAACTTTTAAAATAAATACATGCCTATTCAAAAATGAAAGATAATTTAAAAAGTTCTTGGAAACTGAAAATTGGTGACAAATTAGGTTATTTTAGCAAATATTTATTCTATTCCTCCTCTTTATTAGAAAGGGTGGCTGGTGGACATTGGACTTAGCTTGTTGGTTTGCTTCGGCCAATAGAATAGAAACAGAAGAAGTATGTCCATGTTAAGCCATGCTTTACAAAGCATTATAAATTTTCATATATCTGGGAGCTACTGACTTCTATTTTATGAGTGTATGTTCTCAAAGCTGCTGCTTGTTATTTTTTTAGATTTGTCTTTGTATTTGCCTGTTACAGGTCTCACCTATCTGGCTTAGAAGCCAGGCGACTACAATTATTCCAACTGAACAAACAGGTTAATAAAATTTGCATGAAAAATGGAGGCTCCTAACATAACTAAAGTGAATGAACTTTAGCACATGAATTTTGGAGTAAATATTTTTGATGCAAAGAGGCTTTATTTAACGTTACAAGGTTATAAATGTTCAAATCGCTGTGGTCCCTCTCTGGGCGTTTCTCTCAGAGAGAATATTTTGTATTTTCAGCATGTCAAAGTGGAGCATGATCATGTAACTTGATTGGTTTGTGAAATGTTAAGAGGAAGTTGCAAGTTTAGCATCTAAGCAGAAGTTTTAAGAGCCATTATGAGTTCACCACATTTGTGTTCATTCTACTTGGAAACTGAAAATAATAAAGACAAAAGTTGTTTAATTTAATCTGTTCCATAATAAATAGGTCTTTGAGGAAAGCTACAGTTCATCCACTTTGGACATGTCATATGAGAGAGGATTAGACTTTTGTTATTGCACATTATTGATTATTTGGAATCATTGCTTATTTTAAACTGAGCAGTCCTCTTATTAATTGTATACTGTTTAGATGGTCAAAGTGGTGTGTTTTTTTAAAAAAGATAACTAGATTAAATCTATTGACTTAAAGGAACAGCACATCCTGTATCCCTGAGAGATAACAGATTTAAAATTGATTTCAAAATTTTAGAGCACTTCAAATTTTGAAGTGATGGTCATATATTTCTTTTTCCTACTTAAAGATTTATGTTACAGATTTTAAATGTGGCAAATATGAAATGAGTTTCAAGCAAAAATAATTAGGGAGGAAAATCAATTTTAGAAAGTTCATATCACTAATGAATTGTTTGACATCAAACCACAGAGATAGAGGCTACAATTATTTCTGCATCATTGGCTCACTGTCCTCATAAATGCTACTACATATTGCCAGCCACTAAAAATGATTGCATTACTTTTTAAATTTAACTATGTGGATTACATGCTCTTGGAAGAATTTGTCCTCAACATATAAACAAATGCAGAGTATCTGACATTATAGAGAACAATGAAAAATTTATCATTTCATATGCCTGAAATTCTAAAAAAAGTTTGTTGATTAAATGAACCATGAAGGTTCAAAACATAATTGAATTGCTTTGGTGATCCTATGTAAAAATAGCTTATGTTTTATCAAGGAAGTTGATCTCACTCATTCCTGTTACTTTGAATGTCATATATTTTCATATTTTCAAGTGTATATTACCAGCACCAACTGAAAACTTACACATACAACTGGATGTTTAACAAGTCTGCATGATTGTCTCAGAGTAATTTCAAAGTTAAATGGCCAGAACTGAGTGCTATATGTATTAGGCAAAAAACTGTGTCTACCCCATTAATAACATCAACACTCAAACAGTTTTTAATCCAGAATCTTTATATCAACTGTGACAATTCAACTTAATTATCTAAGAAACCTCGTCATTCTTTCGATACAACTTTATATATTTAAGATAAGCTCATTTCTGCTGTCTTTATTGTCAATATTATTGACTAGAGATCCTACTATATAGTAGGTACATTCATTGAAGACATTAACATAGACTGAATAGATTAACTAATATAACCAATTTATTGAATGGTCTTTTGTGAAGAATAAAACACTTTATAAACATGCCTCCCATTTTTAAATGAAAGAGATGACATTGATATACAAGCAATAATTTAAGAAGAAATATGTTACAATGATAAAGAAAACTGCTCTCACAGTCTTTCTCTTTGTTATAGGTTCTTCTAATGATTGAAGGATATTTAATAATAAACTGACAAAATTACAAAAGCTGTCTTTAATTTAAATTTAATTGAATACACCTGCTAGACTAGTCTAGGTTGTGTTGCAAAACTCAGTGGCTTAAAATAGCCCACGCTTATTTTCTACACATACTACTTATACATCACAGATTGACTGGTGTATCTAACCTGCATTCTCCTCACTTTAGAATCTATACTGACAAAGCAGAAGTCATCTGCAACATTGACTGAGTCTAAGACAAAGGCTAAAAGAAAGGGTAATTAAATTAGGTTAGGTTCTTCCAGCTTTGGTCTGGTAATAAATGTAAGCCTTTCACCCGTATTTCATCAGCACAAAACATGTTACTTCAGGAGGTAGGTGAATTAAATTCTACCATGTTCCTGTGTGAGAACCAGTTACAAACCGTAATAAAAATAGTAATATTTGAGTCTACACTTCTGATCATCAACTATTTAGTCCAATCTCCTTTACATTTTCAAAATACACACACCATATCCTCAAGAAATGCCAAACTCCTTCTAATCATGACATTGAGCTCAAACACTGGACTCTCTGAATGATATAAGATATGCCTATTTAACGTAGCAACCTATGAACTAAAAGACATTATCAGCTTTCCTAGAGCCCATTTCCTACCCCCAAGCATTTGGGGAGAAAGCAATGATTTTAAAGCTTATAAAGTAATTTTTTTTTAGTCGAGGCTGATAGATATTTTGACTTTAAGACTTAAACTCTGCTTTTATATTTATTGTCTGTCACAAGCTTTTATATAAACTCTTCTCTCCTGAAATGCATTGCCATAAGCATCCAATTTATATTGGATACCACAGGTGGTGTTAACAATTTTTTTTCTAGATCAGCAATTTCATCAGGTCTGTGCTGTACTTTATAAGTTACTGTACACAACACTTTACAAAATACCACAGCATGACCTGGATTTTCATCTTTCCAGCTTCTGATGTTTATCTCACTACTCGACAATGAACCAGTAAGCCATCTCTCATCATTTAAATATGTCCTACAGCACTACCTCATTCCTAGCACCAAGTTATATACTAGTCACTCTGCTATCCTGCTTAGAACATAACTTGGTGCTAGGAATGAGGTGGTGCTATAGTGTCGTTTGTGCTTGACTAACAAACTCGGAATCCCAGAGTCTGGAAACAATAGTGATTGGTTGATGACGCTACATTTCTACCAATAGTTCAGTCTTTTTCTGTTACTAAATTCTGTGATATAATTGATAGTAAACCTATTACCTAGAAGACTTTTGGCATTTAAATTAGAGGGGGAAAATATCCCAAATTCTCCCTGACTGAAATCTTTGGCAAAAAAGGACATGGATCACTTAGTTTTACATTTTCTTATTTTCAAAAGCACATCATGTGATCATATCCAACTCCAAAGGGACAGAGGTGATTCCAAATCCAAATGTGATTTTGACTGCAAAAGGGGGAACATGAATTCCTTCCATGTGTATGGAAAGATAAATAATGCCTTATCCATCACAACCTTGTAATCAAAGAGATGTTCAAGTGGAAAAGTTACTTTCAAAATATTATAATTTTACAAATTCCTCCTTTTAAGAGGAATTAAGTTGTTTTGATTACATCGCCCTCCTAAGGACATTAAAATTGAAAATAATATAAGGATATTTTAGTTTCTTAAAATATATTTTATCAGACTTAGAGTTCATAGCTTTCCCATTTCTGCTTCTGTATTGAGTAGAGATACTATCTTATAGAAAATAAATATAATGAATCTAATATATTTATTGTTAATGCATCATATATGATTGTGTTTAGAAATTATAGACTCAAGGAATAATTGTTAAAATTAAAAAAAAAATTATTATCTGGAGTGTTCAAGAAGATCAGAGTCCCAGTTACGATTACAATATTTTCTCTGAGTCTTATATAAGAATCCATCATGCATATTATTTTTCTCTCTGAAGAGCTAGCTAGATAAAAACATGATATTACATATATATTGTAAGCATTATGTATATGTCTAAATATACATATATATAATGCTGTTGGAAAATCTAGACTTTTTTGGAGTAGGAAAATATGATAAGAAATGTAATTTAATTTTTCCTTCTTCAAACAAAATATGTTCTCTCCATCCTTAACCAAGACATTCATTTCTTGGGCAAAATAAGATAAATAAAAATGGTCAGCTCATCTAATGTTAAAAATATACTATCAACTATTTTGTTATGTGAATTATAATGTCACTTTCATTACCAACATGACCTGCTATGTACAGTGACTATGAAATCATCATTGGAGATAATAATAAAAATTTCCTCTCCACTGCAGTATGGCAGGTAGCTTAGCCTCTGCTCCTTATGGTATAGAAGAGGCAACTATCAGACATGATGATAGCACCATTTTTCTCATTGTTGTGCAGCTAGATTTTTTAAACAATTAATTTGATTACAGTGTTGCGACAGTAGAAAGCTTAATCTTCCATAGTTGTAGTGGACATACGCTTTCAGAATGTATTCATTCCACAGACTTTAATGTAGAAAAGGCAGTCATAGGCACTAGTCCAAGAATTTTATCTTTCCTTAAAAATTTAGTTCACATACCATTCCCGTGGCTTAAGATATATATTTTACTTATGTTTTACAAATGAAAATACTGTGACCCAAGGTAGATATGAACAAGGTTAATAATAATTAACAAGGTTATTTAACAAGGTCACATAGTTAACAAGCTAAAGATAGGATTTGAACACAGAGTGTTTCCATATTTGTCCTTAACCACTATACTACACTACGTGGTGGAAGAGAGTAAAATGGAAATAGGAGGAGAAAATTTATTGAGCATTTACTATGCAGCAGGTACTACTTTGTATATACACAGAAAAACATTTTATCATCATAAATAACTTTGTGAAGTAGGCAACATTGATCTCTTTAAAAGATTAAAAAAATTTTGAGATCATGAAATGTAAATATTTTCCTAATCTTACAAGTCAACAAATTAACAAACATGTATTTTTTTTTTTTTTTGAGACACAGTCTTACTCTGTCACACAGACTGGTGTGCAGTGGCATAATTTCAGCTTACTGCAATCTCCGTCTCCTGGGTTCAAGCGATTCTCCTGCCTCAACCTCCAGAGTAGCTGGTATTACAGGCACCCTCCTTCACACCTGGCTAATTTTTATTTTTCGTAGGAACAGATTGGTCAGGCTGGTCCATGTTGGCCAGGCTGGTCTCGAACTCCTGGCCTCAGGTGATCCCTCCACCTTGGCCTCCCAAAATGCTAGGATTGCAGGAGTGAGCCACTGCTCCCAGCCAAACATGAATTTTTTAAGCCCTGTAAATTAAATATTTTAGCCAAATTATATTTAAATACTTAATTGATCACATACATGGATCATGAACCTAAGTTATAAAAGTTACTTAACATTGCCATAAATAACTGCTCATTTATTTAAATGCTAATTTTGTGAGGAAAGAAAGTTGTCACTAGAAACAGAAGCTCAGAACCCACGACTGTATTCTCTCCCTTGGACACCTCTGGTTGTGGAAGAAATTTCTAAGCAGTAAAGTGTTGAAGATGTACACTGGCTACTTCTCATAGCCTAATTTCAGATTCAGTAGCAAAGGAATAACTCGAAGTTGGAACTTATATTTAAAAGCGAAGCAGAGCCAAAATGTTTGCAAAAAAAGTAGCTTGGCCATGTGGCACAGAAAGAGTTTTTTGAGAAGGAATTCAAGCAGGCTACTGAGCAACCACTTGCTAGAGAAATTTGTGTAACTAAAAAGAAGGCAAGTGCTGATCGCCAAAACAATGAGAAAAAGTCCTGGAAGCCATCTTAAAGATCTAAGAGGCAGCCCCTCCCACCATAAACCCTGAGGCCTAGGAGAACAGAATGGTTTCCTGGGCCAGGTTTTGAGCCCTGCTGCCTTGCCTAGACTCGGGACAGTGCTTTTGCCTCCTGGCTGCTGAAGCTTCAACCCTGGCTCAAAGGGACCTAGGTACAGCTTGGGATGCTGCTTCAGCGGGTGTAAGCCATAAGCATTGGCAGCTTCCATGTGGTTTTAAGCCTGCAGGTACACAAAGTGCCAAAGTTGAGGCTTGGGAACCATGGCCTAGATTTCAGTGGATATATGAAAAAGCTTGGGTGTCCAAGCAAGAGCCTGATGCAGGGGTGGAACCATCATGGAGAACCTCTACTAGGGCAGTGGGGAGCCATCATGGAGAACCACTACTAGGGCACTGCAGAGTGTGAAGTTGGAGTTTCCACACAGAGTCCTCACTGGGGCACTGCCTCATGACATTGTAAGAAGAGGGCCACTGTCCTCAGATCCCAAGAAAGATATATCCACCAGCTTGCACTTTTTGCCTGGAAAAGTTGCTGGCACTCAATGCCAACCCACTAGCCTGTTAGAGCAGCCATAGGGATTGAACCCTGCAAAGCCACAGGAGTGGAGCTATCCAAGACTTTGGGAGCTCACTTTATCAAACCAGTGTGTCTTGGATGTGAGACATGGCATCAAAGGAGATTATTCTGGAGCTTTAAGATTTAATGATTGTTTTACTAGGTTTTGGACTTGCCTGGACTCTGTAGCCACTTTCTTTTAGTGGGTTTCTCCTTTTGGGAATGGGAATGTTTACTCAGTGCTTGTACCTCCATTGTATCTTGGATGTAACTAACTTGTTTTTGATTTTACAGGATCATAGGCGGAAAAGACTTGCTGTGTCTCAGAGAAACTATAGACTTTGGGCTTTTGAGGTAACACTAAAATGAGTTAAAAATTTAGGGGATTATTGGGAAGGCATGATGGTATTTTGAAGTGTGAGAAAGGTATCAGATTTTGGGGAGACCTAGGGCAGAAAAATACAGTTTGGGAATTTGTTCCTGCCCAAATCTCATGTTGAAATGGAATTCCCAGTGTTGTAGGTGGGGCGTGGTGGGGAGGTGATTGGATCATGGGGGAAGATTTCTCATGAATGGTTTAGTGCCATTCTCTTGGTACTGTCGTCTTCATAGTGAGTGAGTTCTTGCAGGATCCGATTGTTTAAAAGTGTGTGCCATCTCCTCTTTCTTCCTCTTTTCTCCTGTTTTGGTCATGTGAAGTACCTGTTCCCCCTTAGCATCCTGCAACAACTGGAAGCTTCCTGAGGCCTCCCCAGAAGCAGATGCCACTAGGCTTCCTGTATAGCCGGCAGAACTGTGAGCCAATTAAACATCTTTTCTTTATAAATTACCCAGTCTCAGATATTTCTTTACAGCAATGTGAGAATGGCCTAATGCAATAAATATAAGGGAAAACATAAGTTTGCTCAATGTCACAACCTGGATAAGTGTGTGAGGTGGTTGAGTGTCTTAAAACCAAGCAGATCCCAACACCATCTTGCCTCCCAAATGTAGCAGTCTTGAACAAGCTCACACAAGATTTCTTCTTCCTTTTACAGAACTGTCTTCAGGGTTTCTACTACACATTTTATCTTCTACATAGTTGACAGATTTAATTTCTGAAAGGCAGATCTAAAAATATGGATTACCCTATTCAAAGAAAATTAGTTTAAACGCCCTACCAAGGCAATCAGACCCTCTCTCATCAGTCCCAGCTATACCATTTTAATCTCAGTTTGCTCCATTTTGAGGTATCAAACCATGTACTTAATTACACCAGCCCAAGAGGCTTGGCTTACTACTTTCCTGCCTCTTTTTTCTTGGATATCCTAAATTTTCTTCCTGGGTTGCTCTTTTGACCTCAACCAGGCTAATGTTCTATACTACATATTTTTTAAGATCCTTTCAAGTGCCATCTTCAGCTAAACAATTCTTTGACTCTCATACTCATACCTAAATTTCTTCTACATAAAATAATTATTTCCCCAGACTTCTCAGTATAATTTGTGTTAAACTTGTGTATGCTATTTATTATATTGCAATTTGTTTTAAATGTGTTATCTGTCTTTCCCATTAAATTCATGCATTTTAAGGTTAGCAAATACATTTCATTATAAGCTTCATGTAATCTAAACTATTTGAATAACAAAGCAGGCAGAGCTCTCTCAAATGTGCATGTCTCTCTTGATATAGTCACCACTTCACTGCTAGTTTCCATAGACAGATATGTTATTTAAGCTTTATGTATGTTTTTAAACAAGTGTTTCCAGTATTAACTTTACTCATTCAATCTTGATTTAATAGGAAATAGGTTTCCTTTTAGTAAATTATTTTAGCCTCAGGCATATCTCCCAGTTATATTCTTCTTATAAACTATCTAGGACACACATAAATATAACTTCTCCAGGAAAGCCTTCCTGTTCCATAAAAAATGAATAAGAGTCAGAGATACCACACCATGCCTAAGGAAAAAGAAATCACACTCTCAGATTTATGTTAATATACTAGTCTTTCTGAATTCAACTCCCATATGCTTTTGATTAATTCTTATATCATGAAACATCATAAGAAATAGGAAAAAGAAGACTGAAGGGGCATGCGGAGGAGGAAAAGAGGGGCAGGAATGTGAAGAAGAGGCAGAAGAGCAGATGGAGGAAAAGAGAAGGAAAAATGAAGAGAAAGACAAAAAAAAAAAAGAGAAGGCACTGTCATTTGCATGTACATGAAATTCTGAAAACTGCCATGTGGCCATTCTAAGGCAGATACTATTCCCATTTTACAGATGAACAAACTAAGGCATAAATATGCTAAGTATCATGTACAAGGTAAAGTATTAAAATAGAAATGTCAAAAATTAAGAATTGTCAAAATTTCTAAGGTTACAAAGGTACAATTGGTATGCCCTCTTACTACCCTATAATTGTTTCTACTGTTTTCTGAGGATAATTGTTATTTTTATTATTAGAAGCATTAGAGAATTATTGAATGCTTTATTTTCTTCATAAGAAAGATTTAAAAAGCTTTTGATAGTTTTGACCAAAACAAACTAGCAAACAAACAAACAAACAATAGGAGAAAGAGAGCTCTTGAGGTCAGGTTACTTGGAGAAAAGATTGAAGAAATTAGAATGAGATGATATTGGAAACATTTACCATTTCTCATCTCAGGCTCTTAGAGTTCTTGCATGCTCTTGAATCAGTCATTGACTTATCAGTAGATAAGCTTGTGACATTTTACAAGAAAGAAATGAGACAACAGCAGGCAACAACTGGAAATGATTCATTGTTATATTTTTAAAATTTATTTTTCCTACAATCTCATATTTTTAATGTTCCAATAAATACATGAAAAATGATATTTAACAATTATTTTAAATCTGGTCTCCATTTTGTTATCCATGATTAGTTATTTTAGTCATTCATGGAAACTAACTAAATGAGCTAAATAAATATTCCCATCTGCTTTATGAAAAACACATTAAAATTGTTATCAGAACATGACTATCTATTATTGAATTATGCACTAACACAAAGTTAAATTACATGTATTTGTTTTCAGGATAAGCTGGGGAGAATTTGAGCATTTAGTAAAATGGTTTGAGAGAATGTCTTTTTCTGTGAATGTATGAACAAATATTCTAATAATAATTTGATTTGATGTAGAAAATAATAAAATTTATTTTCAAATATTATACTCCTCCACCTCAAAACTATCACTACTGAACATGAATGCCGTGTGAAATTCACATACTTCTTGAACAGGAGTGCATTTATTCAACACATATTGGTTAAACACTTTCTTTGTGTTAAACATTGCTGTTAACACTGAAGATACAAGTGTGTAAAACAAACAATCTGATATTTTTGTGCTTATATACTAAGAGTAGGCCAAATAATGAACTAAATGAAGAAAGAAAAATAAATAGTAGTTTAGTTGGCAAAGAGTCTAGTTAAGAAATAAAACAAGGAAACATAATTAAAAAATGTTGGCTAGCTTTGCTCTCTTAGTAGTCAGGAAAAGCCTCCAGGAAATGTTAACAGTTAAGACCTAAAGAAAAACATTGACTAGTTTTGAGGAGTGAATGATATTATCTGCCAGGATTTAACAGACTAGTTCTTGTTATTATGTAGCGGATGTATTGAAAGTGATAAAGACACAAGTAGGGGGAAGATTCAGAAGCGCTACAAGTAGAAGGGGTGATATATTTTGAAGCTATTGACAAGAAGATGGATTGTATGTGGGGTATGAGATTAAAAGACAAGTCATGGTTTCTCCAAGTGTTTGGCCTGAGCTATTTGAAGGATGTAGTCGTCACTTATTGGCTTAAGTAGCTCTCTGGAAGATGTTTGGGAGAAGACCAAATGGTCAGTTTCAGAGATATTAAGTTTGATATGCCTGGTAAACATCCAGATAGTTCAATAGATTCAATCGATATATAGATATGTAGATTTACAGTCAAAGCAAAATAATAGGTGACAATATATAAGACCACTAGGAAGATTTTTTTTTAATTATGAAACTCAATAAAGTAAATTATTGTAGAGGAGGAGAAGTTGTGATGACTCAGTTATTGAAAATCCATTCCTAATAAATCAGATGAAGAATCAGCAATAAGGAAAGGGAAAAGCCAATGAAGTTGGTTAAAAAACATATATATTCTCCTGGAACTCAAATAACAAATGCTAGTTAAGGAGGAGGTGATTAACAGTGGAAAATGTTGTTGATATACACAGTAAGATAAGACGTGAGAATAGACCTCCGCATTTAGTAAAGTATTTGCCATGCTTCACTGGTGACCTCAGTAAGTTCAGAATCTGGGAACTGATAGAAGCGAGTGCCCAAATGAATTGGGACTAGGATACAGTGAGAAAAGGCTAATGAAAGCTGACAATATGAATACCTGAGGAAAGTAATGAGAGAAATGGGCAAAAACTAGAGAAAACAGCAGAGGTAAGAGAAAGTTTTTTGTTTGTTTGGCGTGTGTGTGTGTGTGTGTGTAATTAAGTAAAAGAACATGAAATATATTTTCTTTCATCCGAAGACTTTTCTGAAAATTTTTATCTCATGCTTATTGTGAGTCTATACTTTGTCCATTTTAAAGTTTGAGTAATAAACCTAAAACAAAGTTTCTGTTAGAACATATATTACTAAGATAATATATCTCATTTAAGATATTTGAAAAATATTATATCTATCCTAAGCATTACAACAAATCATGTCAAAGAATAATTAAATATTAAGAAATCAAATTTAAATTCTGAGCCAGTTATCAAAAGGCTCAGAATTTATTATTTTTATATTTTTATGTATATTACTTTCTCCAAATGATTATTAAAAATAAGATGATAATAATAATTTTGTCCATATTATGGTCAAGGCACTATTCTAAGCATGTTACATGTATTATCCTTACTCTAAGTTTCCAAAGTGAAATTTATTAACTTTATTGATATGATTTTATTAACCCATATTCTAAATAGGGGTCTTTGGCATCAGCAATTCAGTGACTTTCTTAATCCTTGATAGATACAAATGATGTAACAGGGATTGAGTCCAGATATGCTTAATTCCAAAGTACATGATATGTGATTTGTACCACTTTACTGCATAGTAAGTATTGAAAGACAGGCACTAAGTTATAAGCGACATGTCTTTTGTACACTGGGTAGAGCCAGGTACAATGAAGCGTACTTAATATGATCTTACTATAAAGTTGTTAATTTGTCTAAGAAAAATAACATCAGGAATAATAATAAAAACGTAAACATAAACCAGTCTTTTTATGTTTACAAATTCAGAATGTTAGAAATCACTAAGCAAAAACAAAAAATTAACCTAGAAAACTTTTTTCTCTCAAGTGTCTCACCACTATTATGAAACAGTTTATCAATTTACAAACTAAAACAAGACACAACAAGATCCAGTTCTACTCAGACGTCAAAGATTTGAATGCAACTAATTGCACATTATATAGGGCTGATTGTGCAATAAAGGATTAGGAACAATCCAGTGTTAATCCTCTAGTTAGCCTGCTAAGTTTCTACAAAGATATGCCACTTGAGATGCAAATGTCAGGACTATCATAGTTCGAACATTAGATTCTGATGCAAAATTGCAAAATTCTCATCTCTAAATAATAAATATTTAAATTTCATTTCTTCTAAATGTTAACTTTTTTTCACAATTTAATTAACACCTAAAAATGTAAAAATCCCTGTCTTACCTTCAAATAAAATATCAATAAGAAAAAATTTAAGTGTATGAGGCAAATAATTAGGAACTCATTGGCATGTGAGTGTTTGTGTGTGTGTGTGTAGTTAAGTAAAAGAACATTTAAACATCATTAGTTTTTCATTACTTTAAGGTGGATTGCCTGTCAGGATCTATACACATGTCAGAAAGGACACAATAACTAGTGTCATTTTAGAATTGTAGTCCTTAGAAATCCTTGACTTATTTGATTTTCATTCCATTTGTTGCACTGCGTCCTTGGATTTAACTGTGTTTTTCTTGTAAGATTTGTGTTTTTCATAATGGAATATTGTAAACATTAGCAACTTCTGAAGGTTAATTTTATTTTTTATTTTTCTTATGATATTTAAATATTAAATACTTAATATGATATTTAAATATTAAATATTTTGTATGATATTTAAAAATCCCAAAACTTCACTTTGATACAAAAAGAAAAGTAAATTACACAAGTCTTGGAACTAATATATCAAAATTCTATTTTGTGTGATATATATTCATCGCTTATATATGGCCTCAGTAGAACTATAGAAAAGGCATATGATTTAAAACTGGACAGAAATGGTTGTAGATCTTTTAAGTTCCATTAACGACCTGTATGCACTTATAAAAAGTCTTAATCTTTCTTTTCCATCTATGAATTAGAGTTAATATAACTCAATTTATAAGCTGCTCATAGTGTTATAATTACTGAATAAGAAATTATATATTGTGTATTTGTCAATTATTAAGGAAAGGACTAAACAGTTTCTTTTTTCCTTTCTTCTAAAGACCTAGATAAACATGGAAAAATGGAATACGTGATTGCATTTTATTTTTAGAACACAGCAACAAAAACGTATTCAACATTTTTGTAAAACAAGATCAAGCTCTATTTTATTACCTGTACAAATACGTCTTTCTCATATTAAGTTAAATTAATAGTACTTTTCAAATTTATTAAAAACTGAAAATGCTTGGAATACTATTTATGTGTATGTTTATCTAAAATATAAACATATATTTATAATTTAGTTTTCTAACCTAAGAAGAGTATATTTTCTCCTTCCTTAGTGCAACATCTGTGAATGTGGATTTGGATGAGTAACATTTCAAAACATTATTTTCAAAAACTTAAATACTGTTTTTGAAGCAAGTAAACTTTCACAAAATGTTAGGTAGTCACTTTTTAAGAAAAGTAATAAAATCAATTCAAATTAATGCTTAAATGATGAAAATTTTCAGACATGGCATTTCTAACAACTACTGTGGCTTTTGCATACTATTTTCTATAGACACTAATTAAACTCTATGATAATTTGTATATACAATGAAGTACACGAAGACAAAAACCTGGAGACATTTTCCGTGTAAGAAAATAGGTTGAGCATTTGTAATTTTACCTGTGGACAATGATCAATGACAGCATAAAATTCACAGACCAATGACAGAACCTCATTATTATCTACCATTTAGTTAATTTAAATTGAGTATGAGAGATGCATTGAACATCTTCTATTAAAACAGTGCATAAAGTGTGCATGCTCTTCACCACAAAATTAAGGTAAAAGTCAGAAATGTATTTTAGAACAGTTGTGTTAGAATTTAATCAAGCAATCAATAATATTTGAGGCAGAGAAGAAACACTTAAATAAACAAATCAATAAAAAAATAAACTCACCTTATCCAGAATACATATCTGTTTCCTTGTTTGAGCATCAAGTATTTCAATCTCAAAGTGAGTTGTTTTTGAATGTTTGACTGCTGGCGTTTGTTTTAGAGGGCCCGCTGAGAGTACAAGTTTTGACAAAAAGTGAAAATTTCTCATATCATCCCTCAGTATGAACCGTGTAGCTCTTTGGGAAAATAATCCTCTCTTGCGTTCTGAAGCGAGGGGCTTCTGCCTTTTGAACATTGTGTGAACTAACAGGAGGGTCTGTCATGTCAAAAGTAGACGATTGCGAGTGTGCTCCTTTTGCGCCAGTTAAATACTGCTGGAGAACCTTCGAAAGGTCAAATGGTATGCCATTCCAGGAGTTCAGTTTTATTTAGCAGGCTTGAAAACAATGACTGATCTTATTTCTATATATAACACGCTATTGTGATTTGCTGTGTAGAGTATTACTTTACCAGCAATTGAATTATTTCTTGCTTTCTCCTTTTATCTCTGCTTTGTAATATGACTACTCTTATCTGAAATTCCAAAGCAAGAATAGACAGAGCATTTTCATTATCTCTGAGTTCTGGATGCACTAATCTTCAAACACACACACACATTTGCATTGAGATGTATTTAACATTAGCAAAGTGCTCTCTTAAAGTTAAATTTTTAAAAGTCCTAGTACATTACTACATAACATTTAAAAAATGCTAAGGACAAGAGAAGTGGCATATATATGTTTATATATGTTTTATATATAAATATGTTATAGGTGCATGTGCATTTAAAGCATTCTAAAATGAAAAAATATTTTTATCAGTAATAATTATAATCCCCACTAACTTAAAATAACTTACACAATATAAAATGATGAATTCTTCACTTCATATAAAGATTGGAAAGATAGCAAACTATGAGATTAGAATTTGTAGAGAAACTTTTTGTAACCTGGGCAAAAAAGAAGCAAGCATTATTTCAACATTGTATATCTTTGGAAATCTATTGAACTGATATACAAAATCTACAGTAAGTACCACATTTTCCACAACCCTATGTTATGGAAAATACAGATAGCCTCAGAATGAAAAATGAAATCTGAAAAACATCCTGACAAAAGAGCTTTTAGAAAACCTCCTAGTCCTCTGAGATATGTAAATCTGATGAAGAAACAAATGAAAAGAAATCCAAAATATATTATCACTGATTCAAAATGATTTTAAAGGAAAATATTCTTAAATGTAATTTTCAATGAAAACATAAAAATAAAATGACACAAAATATATAGAGGAGGAAACCTGTTATCTACCTAAGGCTAATCTTTACTTTTAAAAACAACTAAAATAATGTGTTCATTTATAATTGTATTACACATTATGCCCTAGAGATTCACTTTACACTCTTCAGTTATTGTGTTCACACTTAATATTTTATATTATATTACACTCAATATTTTCTATTTTCAAAAATATAAACAATAGGGATATGTGCATGTTTTCACATACTTTGCGGGCACACATTGTGCAACTTTATCATCTAGTTGTTCAGCACTTCAAACCTGGAATCATCTTTAAATTCTCCATTTCTCCCACACCTCACATCTAATCCATCAGAGATCCACTACACTGTCTGTTCACAGTTACAGTCCAAGCATGAATCTCACCTGTATTGCATATCCAAACTGCTCTTCCTACCCCAACACTAGTCAATCAATAGTCTATTTTTAACACAGTAGCTGGAGTGACCTGGCTCTATATTAAGTGGGTAACTTAATCTGCTCGACACATTGCAGGGGCTTTCTATTTTATGTTTAAAAAAAAAAAAAAAAAAAGCCAAAGATTTTTGCAAAGGTTTGCAATGTTCTGCATCACCCAGCTCCCTATGACATCTCTGGCCATATCCCCTAACCTAGTTACAGCATTTAGAACAGTATCTAACATAGAGTAGATGATTCATAAATTGTATTAAATAAATTAATGACCAAAATGTGTAATTTGAATGTGTAGGCAGAATGATGTAGTGCTAAGTTATTGCATTATATTGAAATGATCCAAACACTATTTACATAATGTTTCTCCAGATATATTTTTTTATTTAAAAAAAGTAATAGTTGGCCAGGTACGGTGGGTCACGCCTGTAATCCCAGCACTTTAGGCGGCTGAGATGGGCACAGCACAAGGTCAGGAGTTCAAGACCAACCTGATCAACATAGTGAAACCCCGTCTCTACTAAAACTACAAAAATTAGCTGGATGTGGTGGCAAGCGCCTGTAGTCCCAGCTGCTTGGGAGGCTGAGACAGAAGAATCGCTTGAACTCAGGAGGTGGAGGCTACTTACTGCTGAGATTGCGCCACTGCACTCCAGCCTGGATGACACAGCAAGACTCTGTCTCAAAAAAAAAAAAAAAAAGAAGAAGAAGAGAAAACAAAGAAAAAGAAATAGCCAAAGGAATTCAGAAGCCAATCTGAAAGAGCTCTCATAGCCAAATTTTGAATAATTCAAGCAACAAAACAAGTACTAATAATAATGGGTTCAAATTCAAAAAACAATATACCTAGGAGTTCATACCATTATAAATAAATGATTGAATACATAATAAATAAATTAATAAAGAAAAAAGAATCAGGAACAAGTCTTCCTTACACAACAAGACTTCCAAGTAATTTATAGATATACTATCTCCTGAATGTGGGTTTCAATTAGTGACACATTTGCAAAAAATATTGAAGGAAAAGGGAAAAATAGACACTTTATAGAGAGCTCCAGAAGGCAGATAGCATCTTAACCACCTGAACAAGTCTGTTATCACCATGAAAAGTCATGTTGCCATTCATGTACCCATTATGTCATGAAACGAGAAGAATGCTTCACTCCTGTAATATTCCTCTAAACCTCATTATCTCACTTCAACTATAAGAACACATTAAGGACAAATTGAGGGACATTCTACACAATACGAGACCAATACTATTCAAAAGTAGCAACAAGATAAAAAATCGAGAAAAATTGAGACTGTGACAGATCAGAAAAGCCTACACGGGGACACTAGTGGAACATTCTATGTGCTATCCAGGATTGTTTTCTGGAACCAAAAAAGAATGTTCGTGGGAAAATCTGTTGAAATAAATATAACATCTGTGGTTTAATTAACAGTATTGTATGAGTGTTAATTCTGAGTATGGCAAATCTTCTATGGTTATGCAATATGTAAAATTAAGGTAAATTGAGTGATGAATATACCAAACTTTTTACTTTTGTAAACGTCTGGTAAAATCTTTCCAAAATAAAAGGTGTAAAATAAGCACCCACTCACCAAAATCATAACAAAAACAAGGAATGTCGAAAGAGACAAAAAGATTGAGGGGTGAGTATCACTGAAAATAGGAAAATTGCATCTATTCACTTAAGTGAAAAATTTTGAAGGGAGTACAAATTTCAGTTATTATGCTGCTTATAATTTTATTATCTATACATGAAGCAGTTTTAAAAATAAAATCTTTGTTATTTGCTAAGGTGTTTTATACGATTTTTGCTAAACATATCACAATGAAAATAACACTGAATTAATGCTTGAATTATACTAGATAATGGATATCATTTGGTAAACTATATTGCAATTTAAAATATATTTAAAATTTAAAAAAACACACACATTAATAAAAATACACAGATATATGATAGAATATTTATTCCAGTTGCATTTAGTTATTAAAAATACCGAACAGAAAAAAATTGTATTATATTACCTTCATATATTTTATATTTTTTGACAAAAAGCATTCCAATTCAGTTTAGTCTCCATTTGAGGTGTTACTTCTTTTCGGTTCATTTTTAACATTAATAACGTGCTTAGAGCAGTTTTAATTTACAGAAAAATTAAGCATAAGGTACAAATTTTCCTTAATAATCCCTTGCACATCCCCAACACCAGTTTCTTTTATTATTATTTAACATCTTTCATAGTGCAATACAATTTTTATAGTTGAAGAACCAATATTAATATATTAATATTAACTAATTTCACTAGGTTATTTTAGCTTTCACAGTTTGTGTTTTACTGTTCTATGAGTTATGACAAATCCATAGTGTATCTACCATGACAATATTATACAGAACAGTTTTGGTGATCTAAAATATTCTGTGTACCAACTCTTCATCCCTCCTTTGCCCCTCCAAGCCCTGGAGATCACTGATGATTTTATCATCTTCATAGGTTTGCTTTTCCCATAATATCATTAGTTGGAATTATATAGTATGTAATGTTTTCAGACTGACTTCTCTCACTTAACAATTTGCATTTAAACTTCCTCCATGTTCTTTCACAGCTTAACAGCTCATTAATTTTTGTAATTGCTGAAAAATACCTAGTCGCATGGATATACCATATTTTGTTTGTCTTCTTATTGAAGGAAACCTTGGTTGTTGCTATAAGTATTTGTGTGCAGGTTTTTATATGAATATAATTTTAAATTTATTTGGTAAACAACTATGAGCATAATTGTGGAAATGAATGGTAAGCTTATGGTTAGCTTTATAAGAAACTGCCAGCATGTCTTTTAAAGTGGTTGTATCATTTTGCATCCCCCGCAGCAATGAATGAGAGTTGCTGTCACTCCACATCCTCTCCAGCATTTGGTATTGTCAGTGTTTTGGGTTTCAGTCACTCTAATTGATATTTTGTGGCATCTCTTTGTCTTATTTCTTAATGACATGTGATATTGAATATATTTTAATATGCATATTTGATATCTGTACAACTTCTTTGGTGAGGTGTTTGTTCACATCTTTTGTCCATTTTGTAATTGTTGTTTTGTTATTTTGAGTTTCAAGAGTTCTTATTACATTATAGATATAACTCCTTCATCAGATATATGTGTTACAAATACAAACTTCCAGTCTGTGGTTTGTCTTTGAGGACCTCATAATAAAAATTGTGCTTTTAATCTATGCTAAATGCTACTCAAATATATGTTGGAATACATGGCACCTGGGGATGGGTGGGTGAAAGAGAAAACAAAATAGTACTCTCAAGGCAAACCACTTGTCCTTTATTATTTTGTGTCAGGGTTCATGCAAAAATGTTACATATTAGATAAAAATAATTGGAATTCAGGAAGTTAGTAATGAGGAGATTTTCAAAATACTGTATACATCAAGCTACATTATTCTCAGACACAGGCAAACACATAGGTAAGAAAGATACATACAGAAAATGGCATTGTTTACTGGAAATTGTATGGATTCAAGAAGGTTTTTTTTTTTCTAAAGAGTTACATGATCTCAAGGTTTCTATTATCTGTCACATTTTATAACATTATGGACCTTATAGAACTTTTATGAAATCTAACAAGGAAATTCATATAAACAGATTTTTTTAAAAACAGAAGACTTTATATATACAAACTTATATATAAATATATATATTTATATATACATATGTAGAATATGTATAGAGATATGTATGTATATTAAACATATATATGTTTATATATAAGTATATATACATACATATATATATATAAACAGATCCATGTTTTTCAAATCAGGTTTATGTGTCTTTCTTCACCCCATCACCCTGCTCAAACATTAAAATTATTCCTGTTCTCTCTCCTTCTAAATTTAAATGGTTATATTACAGAGGAATGAAATTTACTTAAAATATGTATACTAATAGGCAAACAGTTTTAATGGGTTTGGGCCTTGGTCTCCAAAGACACAATCTTGATTGTCATGACCCTGGATGCTGAAATCCCAAAAGATAAAAATTCCTACAATTTAAATGCCTGGAAATCAAGGTCCTGGAATATCAAAATCCCAAAAATATAATTCAAAAAAAGTATTTAAAACTTATATAAAATATGTTTATTAATAGGTTTACTTCAGAAACAATAAAAATATGAAAGAATACTTAATGGCCTACTTTATATAATAGGAAATAATGACATACATATTTTTGTGAGTATAGGCACTGGTATACTAAAACTGTCACATCAGTATAAAGTATGAGCAGATGAACCATATTCACACAGAAATAGGTCAAAAAGTAAAATGTATAACCACAAAAACTACACTTGGCAATTTTGTGCACCCAGATTTTTTAGCTTTTAACTGCAGTAATTTAAAGTACCATAATGGACAACCTAATTGTTCTAATAAGATTGACCAAAAACTGTGACAGGTGCAGTCACTTAAGGAGCTAAGATCTTGAGAAATTTTACTGTGTGCAAATGTAGATATACAAAAGTGACACCTCTGAATTTACTGAGGAAATTTCAAGGACTTTCTGTACTTGCACAACACTAACACACAAAGTCAATGTTGTGATAATACACTTTCATGAAATCACACTTGCAAAAAAATGCATAAAACAAATTAGAATTATCTAAATATCTTTACACAATATATATCCCCCCAGTATTGAGAATTAGGCAAAGATGAAATGCATAGCATAGCAAATTGGTGCTATGTTTGAAGAAGAAAAGGTTATACGCGATTAAATAATTTGGCAGGGAATATTTCTCGTATTTTTTGCCTGAATTTTTACTTCTGCATCCTTTGAAACACTCACTGTACTCATATTTGGAGAGAGGTTGTGATCTACTAAATCCGTAAGTATATGCTGCACATTTGAATATCAGGTTATTGCACAGCCACTGCAATTAAAAAATTATCTGCTTTAGAAACACTGATAATAATGACATTTAAGACTCCATATTTCACCATTAAGTAACCTAGTAAACTTAATTTTAATAGCATTTTTGTGAGAGAACAACTTTACAAGTCTCTTCTATTGTGTTGTAAGAAATATAGTAAGAAGGAATAATATTTGGCTTCCCCAATACCAAATCTATATTATTGCTCTCCAGAGAGACAGTATCAATAGGATATGTATAGAGATAAATAAAAGAGGACTTGATAAGGAAGTTTACTCATACTATTATTGTGGTTTTGAAGTCCCACAACAGGCTGTCTGTGAGCTGGAGACCCTGAGATGTCAGTAACAGGGCTCTCTCCAAAAGATGGAGAGCCTGAAGATCTGACCTCTAAGGCAGCAAAAGAAAAGTCTGTCTCAGCTCTCAGAGAAACATCAAGTATCCTTATGTATTCATTCTCTCTGGAAGCACAATTGATTTGATAGTTCATGCCAACAATGAGGGGAGATCTATTCCACCTGATCCACCCAGATTTACACACTAATCTGCTATGGAAACACCACAGAGTCACACACAAAATCATATTTTACTAGGTTTCTAGATACTCTTAACCCAGTTGACAAAATAAAGTCCACAAGTTGAACCTTTGTCAACCTTGCCACCATACTTATCTCCATAAATCACACAATTTCCAAATAAAGACAGTAACAAGGTAGTAGTTTAATCTAACATGATGCAACTATCCTGCATACAACTGAAAACGCACTAATCTCTTACCTAGGATTTAACATTCAGGGTTTCAACATTTGGTATTTTAATCTTTTGAGATTTAAGACACTAGGAATTTTAGACTTTGGGAATTTTTATCTATAGGGACTTTTTAAAATCTTTTGTGATTTCAGGATTATGGTGTTTAGGATTGTATCCTTTAGGTTTATCATCGGCACTGGGTTCTAACCCAGGTCAATTGACTCATAGAAATATCTTCAAGTACATTATCCTCTTCACCCATAAATTTATAGTCTCATTTATTTTCCAGTTACTTTTTTTTTTTTTTTTTAAGAGAGAGATGGAGTCTCACTCTGTCGCCCAGGCTGGAGCGCAGTGGCATGATCTGGGCTCACTGCAACCTCTGCCTCCCGGGTGCAAGTGATTCTCCTGCCTTAACCTCCTGAGTAGCTGGGATTACAGGTGCACACCACCACGCTCAGCTAATTTTTGTAATTTTAGTGGAGGAGGGGTTTCACCATGTTAGTCAGGCTGGTCTTGAACTCCTGACCTTGTGATCCACCCGCCTTGGCCCCCCAAAGTGCTGGGATTACAGACGTGAGCCACCGCACCCAGCCGAAGAGATCTTAATGACACAGAAATAAACTATTTTCTGAATCTCAAACTTCTGAAATATCTTAAAAAAAAAAAAAAAAAAAACGATTTGAGCAGTAACATTAAAAGCACCAGTATTAACATTTCAACTAATACATAATAATTACAACATTAATTTGGTTACTTATAGTATATCCCTGGTAAAAGCAGAAAAGGGAGAAAAGGTAAAAATAATGTTGTTACAGTGACAAAATACCAGTTTTAAAGTTTTGAACAACAAAGCAGAATTTGCTGACCTGAAATGATTATCAATAAGAAACAATAATAAACAAATCAGTTAATGTTATTATACATAAATGATATTGCTGTTCTAAAAACCACAGTGTAGCTGCAATGTAGAGGAAAGTGCTCCACAGTTAAAAGTCAGATGTGGGAATTATTTTACAAACTTTGCCAATGTGTGATGTATGATATTGAATAAACCCGGTAACCTGGCTGAACACAAATTATCTAAGTCATAAAATGAATTCATCCTCATCATGATTTCTAATGACTCTTCTATGATTTCTAATCAATATTTGAAAATTTGTCTCCTATTTAAAATCAGTGTTAGCAAAAAAAGTTAAAACTACACAATAGATAAAATCTGCACAGAGTTCTTCCTTCAGAAGATTATTGTACAAAGTAATATCTGTAAAAATATACTATGATATTCTATGACCTTATTAATTATTAATACACCAGATAGAGGTGGAAGGATCTTTACTTAAGACTATGGTAAAATTAAATGGTTTCCTGTAGAGAAAATAAATTGGACTGAGATTTAATCTTTCTTTAAGAAAGTTGGGAAAAATGGTCTCGTCTTGTGTGTACAAGATTCAAGTTACTTGTAAAATTAACATAGGTATGGAAAAGGGGAAAAAAGAGGGAATAGAACTTTCTCCATAGTCAGTTTGAACCAAGCCATCTAACTTGATTGTTTTTTGAAAATTTATATGAATATTTATAAAACTGTTTTCTTTGAAGTTTATACAAACTCCCTACAAACCATTCAGTCTGTCTTTAACTCAGCCCTGCCTGCTACATTCTCTTTAATTGCATGCTATTCTTTTATTAGGACAGTTGGCTCTGCCTTCTGTGTTCTCCGAATCATTCCTGGAGAGTTTCCAGATCATTCCACTCTGCCCTTCCCGAATCTGAGCCTTGCTATTGCAGTTGTTCCCCTCTTTGTGTTGGCACATGCTGCCCTTTATTTTGGGAGCTGAGGGCATGCTTATTTCTTCTTTGCCTTTCAGGGATTTCTTGTCACAAAGAACTCCTTTACCAACATTGAAAGAACTTACAAAAAAAAAAAAAAAATTTCCCCTTGCTCAAGATCCACTACACATTTCTTATGTACCTTGACTTCTAAATAGTTTGGCAAGTTGTGGGAGAATTATAACCCCAAAAAGTTAAGATTCAATTTGAGAATCAATAATTAAATTTATTTATTTATTTATTATATGTAACTTTTTTTTTTTAATGACAGTGAGGGGATCAAGGACAGTGCATTTCTTTGTTTCATAGATATTCATGAAAACTTAAAATACACCGGGCAGATAAGAATGAAACAGTACAGAGTGAGGGAACTGACATTTCTTCTCTATAATTTAAAAAATCAATATTATTTTTATTCATGTCTATATGCACATATCAAATAATTTTAGTAATATGATCTTAGATGTTTGATGTATATTTTTTCCTAGAAGCAGAGAGATTCACTATCATTATATTGACTGTCATCTTGCCTTATGACTCTGAGAATAGTTTATTTTTATTTTTTAAATATACTTTATGCCACAAGATTTGCATAGATCAGTTTATATTTTAAAAAGTTATGTCTGCATTGAAGTACTTATCATTCACGTAACAATAGCTAAGGCTCATGTGAGGCTTATTATGGCCGAGGCAATCTATGCTGTGCTTAACCACCTAACAACTCTATAAGGTAGCTATTATTACAGATGCAGAAGCTAAATGTTACAGAGTTTGAATAACTTAACCAAAAAAGTGATAACATTAAAAAAGTGGCACAACTAGTCATGAAGAAGTCTAAGCTGTTAATCACTTCACAGCATCACCTCTCATGACCACACAAATACACACAGCTAAATACATATGCGGGTGTCCATTATTTATCATTACAGTTAAAGTTATTATATGCAGAAATATGCATACACTATCAAGATATAATTGGGGGTCAGGCGCCGTGGCTCACGCCTATAATCCCAGCACTTTGGTAGACTAATGCAGGGACATCAGGAGGTCAAGGGATGGAGACTATCCTGACCAACATGTTGAAACCGGGTCTCTACTAAAAATACAATAATTAGCTGGATATGGTGGTGCATGCCTGTAGTCCCAGCTACTCAGGAGGCTGAGGCAGGAGAATCGCTTGAACCTGGCAGGCGAGATTGCAGTGAGCCGAGATCGCGCACCACTGTACTCCAGCGTAGCGACAGAGTCAGACTCCGTCTAAAAAAAAAAAAAAAAAAAAAAGATATAATTGGGACTGCAAAATAGAAAATAGATGCACACATTTTTCAGTGGCAACTTTTAAAACCCAGGGATCCTTCACACACAATGTCTTCCATGTGTGAGTATCTTTGTGTGTGTGTGTGTGTGTGTGTGTGTGTGTGTGTGATTACTTAGGAACTTATAAACATTAGTGATGCTTTTGGCAAGTTTACTCTTAATGAAATAGAAAAACATGATGCTTCTTTACGGGTACATAGGCTCATGTTTCTCTAGCCTTCAATAACTAAATTAATATTATCGATCACTTTTTCTACAATTCCTACATCTCAACCATTCTGAGATTTACAGGGCCTTGGTTAACAGTTAAACCCAGAATTAGACAGTTTTCTTAAAGATTGATGAGCACTCATACAGGTTCATTATGTTTACTACATAAGGAAATTAAATCACACTGTACTGAACAGCAATTTACTGTAACAATGTATTTTGTTTTTTGGTATTTGACATATTATGCCTTTTATAAATAAGATTGTATTTTTTAAAATCTTAAGATTTACCTTACTTCATCTTGCTATCTTGCTTTTAAAGAGCACAGCACAGTACCTTATGCATAGTATGGCCAACTTTCAATAAAGTTTAGTGAATAAATGTATAAACGCCAACATAAAAATTATGCTTAAGACAATGTAGTAAAAATACATGAATTAAATGTAGTTTTATGTTAATAACTATGGTAGTTATCAGAATTGAATTAGAGTCTATGTAGGACCAGAATATTCCTATGATTTCATGAGGAAATGAAGATCTAGTCAAGAATATTCCTACCTAGATTTGGCTGTGTTTGTCTCCTGGCAGAATGGACAAACAATAGACAAATAAAAAAAAATTATATATACGGAAGATAAAAGTCTAAGGTATGTTTTGTATGTCCATCTGATTATAAGCTCAGACATGGTGAACAAAGGAAAATATTTGTTATAGAATATCAATTAATAAAAAACAATGGCATCTCAAAGACAGCATTTTGCTACCACTGTAGAACAATTTTTTCATGCAAGATTATTCAATGCACGACAAAACAAGATATTTACATAGTTCCAAAATATCTTCATGTAGTATAATTACTATTTACTGAGGAAAAAAATGGGAATATCATTGAAATCTGGGGGCCACTACAATGACCATGTGTTTTATGTTAATATTAATAAGTATAGGACAAACTGGTATCTTGTATCCCTTGATATAATTCACTGAAAAGGATATAATATGAATTCTGTGTCATTCTTGTGAAAAATAAAGTTTACTCTAAATATAAGGAAATGTCAGATAGTAGACAAGCAACTGGACTAAATTCTCCAAAAATTGCAATGGATAAGACAAGTAAATAATTATTTTATACTAAGAGAGACTAAATAAATGTTAATAATAATATTTATAATTAGATCCAGGGTCAAGCAGAAATTTCTGTAATGCTATACAGAATGAATTTGAGGTCATTGAAGTAAGAATTAACTATATATTAAATAATGTCAGTGTATAAATATTAATGTTATTATAGTTATGCTGAGTTACTTAGGGAGATATGGCCCTGATGTCCAGAACTAAATCTCAAATAGTTTGGGAATAAATAATATATTCATAAATGTCAAAAATATGTCAGGGTTAAGGATACTAACCTGAGTTAAAGATATTCACTTTGCTTTCATGCTAACTCCTTTTTCAGCTTGTAACTGTTTCAAAATAAGAGACATTTATGTTTACAAATGAAGAGAACCTCATATACAACATTCAAAAGGGATGAAAGTAAATACGTAAGTAGAGAAGCCCGTAGTTTTCCATGTTTTTCTAATTTGCAATGATATCAAACACAAAAAATGTAGGAATCTAGAATTTTACTTTCTAAATCATGACACCTCGTGGCTAACCTTCAGAACAAGGAGTTTCACTGTAATGACATTAAATGACATACTGTCATCTGTGTAGTCTACACAGAAAGGGCACTCAATCAAGTCTGAAAAGGAATAATCACCATAAAATTATTATAAAGTACATATTGCAATAACTAACACCAGGAACTATGAGAAAATGCCATTAAAATCGTCACTATTTTTCTCCATATTTTAGAGTAATTTCTCATAACTTTTCTTTTTTTTGTAAATATTAGTAAATCTGCAGGATAATTATATTAACACAAACACCCTAAAACTGCATTGCAAATATCATGTAGGTCATTTGCTAAGTGACTGATAAATGTCAGTGTGCTTATTATATAACTCTAATTGATACACTACAATGTAATATAACTACACATATATATTTTTTCATTAGTATTGTTTTAACTTTATTCAAGTTGATATGACAAACAAGTGTTATTTCTATGAACTATTGTGTTGATAAATATTATCATTATGCTTGTTAACCTTAAAGTCTCCAAGCTGAAAAAAAAAAAAAAAAAACCACTGAAAATTAAATCAAAACTATTAAGGGTTAAATACTGATGAAAAAGAAATGGTTAAATACTGATGAAGAAAATGTGTGTACATGCATATATTAAAATATTCAACTATATCAAACTATAGATGAAAAATTATTTCTTAGTAATAAAAGTTAACAGAAAATTATCTACTATAAAGTAATTTATCTTTTGTTCAATATGTATAGGACCCTACTTTGTTTGGAAAGAGCTAACCCTTACATTAGAGTATGTGGTCCTATACATCTGTATTTAGCTGAACATATTTGAGTGTCTGAGGATTTCTCTTCTACATTCTACTTTAAATACATTTATCCCCATTCCTTTCTCTCAACTGTTGAATTTTTTTTTTATATTTCAATAAGAAAATATAGGCAATCATAAGAGAAGTTTCATATATCAATAAACCTGAAGCTGTGTTCATATAGTCCTTGTATGTACTCATACTGCAGAGATGGACTATTTTCCCACCTAAAGTCAGAGCCTCCAATTACAAACTAAATCCATTTTCCTTGTGTCTGAGAACATTGCTCCAGAAATTACTGCCCTCTTTTCTGTGATACTTTTTAAATTTTTACTGTAGTATTAACATCAACTTATTAATGAAACTTCTCTTTATTCCATATTTTCTTCCAGCTAGGTACTCAATTTTATTTTTCTGTTTATAAATAACTCACTGCAAATTTTATCAAGAATTCTTGTTCAATTTCCTCTACACTTATTTCCTTTTGGCCTCATTTTTACATTTCTTTTTTGTGCCCAATTATTTCTTTAAAATCATTAATAGTTAGGACGGATGTGGTTGCTTATGCCTGTAATCCCAGCACTTCGGGAGGCCAAGGTGGGTGACTCCCCTGAGGTCAGGAGTTTGAGACCAGCCTGGCCAATATGGTGAAACCCCGTCTCTACTAAAAGTACAAAAATTAGCCGGGCATGGTGGCACATGCCTGCAATTCCAGCTACTTGGGAGGCTGAGGCAGGAGAATCCCCTGAACCTGGGAGACAGAGGTTGCAGTGAGCCAAGATGAAGCCACTACACTCCAGCCTGGGTGACAAGAGTGAAACTCTGTCTCAAAAACAAACAAACAAAAAATCATTAATAATCATTCTTGAAAATAAAATTCTATATTCTAAATTTTCAATTTTTGAACCAGACTGTAGCATTTAACCCAGTCAGTTACACTGCCGTAAACATTTTCATCAGTTGGCCTCTGGGAATGTCTCCCCTGGTTCTCTCTTTTATTACTTGCCTATTCTCATCAGAAATGTTTTCTAGAATTCTTCCTGAACCCTTAAATGCTGCTGCTTTTCCTGCTGAGTAGTCCAAAAAAATCTTGTTTTCTCTATCCACAAACAATGTCTAAATAATATTTTCCTGTTTTATAGCTTTTCCTTTATTCAACAAATACTTATGTAGCATCTATTATGTGACCAGCAGTATGATGAGTGGAAGAGATAGATCAATTAACAAAATGAATAAACATCCTGCCCTCTGCAGTGTTCATTCTATTAAACTCAGAGATATACAATAGGTAGAAAACTGTATTGTGTATTAGAAGGTGATGATTACTAAAGAGAAAAATCAATTCATTGTGATTTGAAATAGAGTTGACATGGAAGACCTTGAGGGGCAGATAGTATTTGAGTAAAGAAATGGAGTAGGAAACAATGGATTCTTAGGAAGTCACATGACTTTAAATATGGCTTCTGTATGGGGAAACAAATTCCAATTTTATTGGTCTAGCTTTGGCCTGTAAACTGCAGGCCTATGTCCAGCTATCTACTTACACCTCATGTGGATAACTAATTTAAGAAGTGTCTCAAGCAAAACAGGTCTAAGAATAAAAAAATTAAAAAAAAAACACTTCATTTTCTTCCAACAATATTCTTCCCAACAGCCATTTATATCTTAATTCTTAAATGTAAAACTTTCTAGTAAATGACTATTATTGTAGTTTTTTCTGTATAAAATTCTTGTAGTCAATCTTACCTATTCCCTTTTTCATCCACTCCATAACCAAGCTATGTAAATGCTATTGGCTTTTACACTTACATATGTAAATGCTATTGGCTATACATTTAAAATATCTGTAGTCTGAGCATTTTGTAACCTCCACAGAACCCACTCTGACCCAAGACACCACTGTCTCTCATTTGAATATGGCAATAATGTTCAAACTGTCATCCCTGCTCTAATCTTACTCCCTGAAAGCCAATTTTTACAGAAACCAAATTGCTCTTATCACCCTGAGAAGTAAGCACCAAGATTACTACAGAATCTTCTCTTACTAGAGCTCCAATCCTCTCATGTCTCTTCCCACTGTTCTCAATCGTTCTACTCCATCACTCTGGCCTAGCTGTTTCTAGAATACACCAAGCTTCTCCTCTCAGGTTTGCACTTTGTTTTCACCCTTCTTGGAGGGCAGTTACACCGATTTTTGAAAGGTTACACCTTTTTTTCAGGTCTCTGTTAAACATAACATATAGAAACAATTTTTCTGTGAGGAGCGGCCAGCAGTGGCCCGAGTGAAATGAGTCAGTCCAGTTCCCACCCATGAAGAAGGGTCAAGGTCAAGGGAACAATTGTGTGTCATCTCTCCTTCCACAGGTAAAAGAAGACACATAGGGGACTAATCAGTCTCTCTCAGCATATCCCCACAATTCTGTCTTTATTCTTTTTTACTTATTTTTAGCACATACCACCATTTGACACGTTGAATATGCCTTGTTTGTTTGTTTTGTTATCCCCACTCCCAGTGGAAGATGAGCTTTACAGAGTAGGGATTAGTCTATTTTGCTGTTGTATCTACAACACCAAAAATAACTGTCTGGCGTGTGATAGGTATGTGAGAAATATTTATTGAATGTTTTTGAATGAATTAAGTATGAAGCAAACATGTGCTGCAGTTCATTGTAGCTGAAAATAGTCTAAGATTTAGTTGTTGAAAATATCAGAATCAAAAAGGACAAAAAGACACAGTTACATATCTATTCTTTATATCAAGAAAAGCTCTCTAGACCAGAAACTATTCCTGTCATACCTCTGATCATGTTCTCAAGAGTTTCCTAAGATTTTTCATTGTTGATCCTTCAGATTTAGAGAAGAACATAGAAGTACTAATATTTTTTGGCTGTCAATCTGAACCGATATCTTGAATTATTAATAAAATGAGTGAGAAAGAGCATGAATACAGAAGATGATGGTTTTCAGAACAGAGACAAACAGCAACTAGCTAGTGCATTTAGCAACTGTTTACACTTTTTAAAACTTATCTTTCACAATTCTAAAAAATGGCTTATAGTAATAATAAAATAGTTTCTTCAGTCACATTATGCATATAAAATACAATGCATTATCTCTTACAGTCTCCCTCATTTTTCATTAACCCACATCATAATTATATAGGAATACTTTCATCAAATTTCTAAATATTTATCTTTCTCTCTAATTAAAATCAACCTTCATTACTCTTAAGTATATCATATTTTCCATATTAATGATATTAATATGTATTGGATTGACAAATCTAAATAATCTACTCATCCAGTTACTCTGATAAAGAATAATACTGAAGGGAACATTGACATAAAAACACAGAATTCATATAAAAAGGAAAGTTAATATACTATTAGATGTAATCATTTACACAGGATATGAAGCTCTTTCCGTAACACTAAAAAATAATATCTTATATTTTTTTAGATGTCAATATTATATGTTTAGAGTTAGAAACTAATAATAATGGCTGGTTCAGAAGACTGAGATGGGGAGTTTTCACTTTAATATTGCTTTCCATTAGGTACTCAGCTTATACTGGTTTTATGATATATACTGATATTATGTTACATAAAGTGGTTTTACATCAGTAAAATAACATATTCATCACACATGCATGCTCAAAATCACATATTGGTGTTACACTACTTTTCAGTTCAACTTCATAACGTTTATCTAATTTTTAAGATGAATTTTTAGATAACTAAAGTATTTAATGGTCATTTATATTACTTTTCAAAAATGTATCAATTATGTATCTAAAGGGAATCCAGGAAAAGATACTTTAAAGTCATAGGATCTTGCTCTTCTGGTTCAAATTTCATTAAGAAAAAAATAAAATTTCTCTTTCAAAATTTTGCTTAATCATTAAACTTGGTTTCACACTCATTTCAGTGACTATGTTTTGAAAAATTGAAATAAATATTTTTTTTTCTGCTTTTCTACTTAATAATTACATACACTTTGGAGACTCAATCTCAAATTGAAACAAATAAGTTGACTCTTTAATTAGTTCTTTGTTGCTCTTGTTAGTCATAATCTTGAATTATTTGTCAGATCACGATGCATTTTTAAAGGCTCCATTGGAGGAAAAGCTCCTAGAGCACTTTTGTTTTTATTGTGTCATCATTTTACCAAATGCCTGTCATGTGCTATGAGATAATGCTTGTTTAATATAGAAGAATAATTATGCTCTTGTTTCTAATTATGCTAATACAATTTCCAAATATATTTTAGAAAGCTTATAGATTTGCACACATGTCACTGAGGTATACCAAAAAACAAATAAAATTGACGTATTTTTTGTAGTGCCATTTTTTATACCCCTGATAATCTTACTTTCTTTTCAAAACAGTCATGCGTCATTGGTTTTCAGTGTTGCTAATTAGAACTGGATACTGGAAAACAGTGTGATTAAGCACACCGGGCTTGACCCTTGGTCTTCTGAGGACAATTCAATGACTACCTGATGAAAACTATTTCAACCCAATAACTTTGCTAAATAGTAGAAGTAGGAAGAGAAGTGAAAATACACTTTTTAAAGGCAAAATGAAGGTTTCCCTATGTGGTGAAAGATGTATGTTAAGATTTAACCGTATCAGGCACCAATCTTTGTGCATGTGCATATTTTTATAGTTCTAGTGGATATAATATTTGTGTATGTAATCATGCCTATGTAAATATATATGAAAATGTATATATTTAGACATGTGATTATGTATGCCAGTTTCATCAATTTTATTTCTGAAATATATTATGAAAATAAAATATTGTATATAATATAGCTTTAAAGTTTGAAGAAAGTTAATAAAATAAAACAAGTATCATGACAGAGTATTAAAAGATAACATTAAAAGTCCATACATAAAAGCGTACTTTTTGCTCCTTCAGTTAATAATTTTTTTAGTTTTGGATTATTTACCCTAAAACAATTATTTTGTAGGGTTTTGAGGGCCCTTTTTTATATGTATCTGAATAGTGCTTTTACTTCTTTGATTTACCTATTTTCCAAATATTCTATTTTTGAGATTCAGATGTATTCATGCATGTTATTAGGAGTGATTACAATAGAAAAAAATATTCACTGATTATCAGACCTAACATTCCAGACCATATCATTTCATTTAAAATTTATATAATTGTGGTTAGACATTTAATTTTTTATTGTATGTCTGTCAGGTTTTTTTTTGTTGTTTTTTTGTTTTGTTTTTTTTAATTTCTGGGTTTTGTTTGTTGCTTTTACCAACAATTCTGCAGTAAAAAATTATATGCATCACCCTTGGTATCCACATTAAATATTCCGTTACATTAAACTCCTAGAAATACAATGACTGTCACAAGTGCAGATGTGCTTAGTTGTACTGGACAATGAAAATATTTTCTCAAAGTTATTCCATAAACTTAAAATTTCTGGAGGAGTGTCTACAATATTCATTGCCCCAGAAACTTTTCAGCACTTGATATTGTTAAGCACTTTTTCATTTTTTTTCAACACGATACAGGTAAATGTTTTCCAACTCTGATTTTAATTTTCATTTCCCAAGTATTATTGAAGTTTTTCACTTTTGCATCAATTCCATGGTATATTTATTTCCATTTAGTTAAATGAGTCCAAGATTTTTGTTTGTAATTTTCTATTAGATTGTTTACTCCTTCAAATAATTTGTATAGCCTCTTTACTATTTCTGTATTTAAATCTTTATTGATAATATATATTGTTAATACATTCCCAAACTTTTGACTTGTTATTTATCCTTTTTTATGATGTACTTAATAACAAATATCTTAATTTTAATGGAGTCTAAATTTTCAGACTTTTTCTGTGTCTAACTACTTTTTAATCTTAAAAAAAATGTATTTGAATAACTAGTAAAGCTTTTCCTCAATATTTTAAAGGTTTTCAAATTTTGTCTTCCAAATGTAACCTCAAAATTCATTAGTAATTTGTTTCTTAATGTTATAATCCAGGTTTTATATATTTTTTTTCACATGGATAACAAATGGATCCAGCACCATTTACTTAATACTCAATCATTTCCTGCTAATATGCAATGTCAGCTTTGTATATACAGGGTTGCCATATAAATGGTGATCTGATTGTTGTTTTTTATATATTACAATTAATGAATTGCCCATTCCAGTACCATTACTAATGGAATTTTACTGCTACAGCTTTATAAAGAACCATGACTTTAAGGAGGAGAAATAAACCCTTCTTCATTGTTCTGTAGGTTTAGCCTTTATATGTTTGACTGCTTACTCTTTTTCACTAATTTTAGAAATTATGCTATCAAGTTTCCTGTAAAAAGTATAGAAAATTGATTATCCTTATAAATTGAAGAAAACATTTTAATTAAATTTAATAATTTTTGTGATTCATATTTTTCTCTGAATTATCTTCAGATTGTTAGACCCTATATTGCTTTTCTTTTATATTTTGCTTGTTAGAAATTATATCTTAATTTTAAAAAGAAATGGTGATACAAAACATTGTAACTTTATTCTTTCTGAATGGATATTAATGATATGTTTCTCAATACTATTTTATTTTTATTTCACAAGGGTTTTTCTAAATTTTATAGAAATTATTCATATTTATTTTTGAGACAAAGTCTCACTTTGTCATTCAGGCTGGAGTGCAGTGGAATGATTTTGGCTCACTGTAGTTTTGACCTCCCTGGATTAGGTGATCCTCCCACCTCGACCTCCCAAGTAACTGGGACTGTAGGCACTCACTACCACCACATCTGGCTAATTTTTGTACTTTTGTGAAGGTGAGGTTTCATCATGTTTCCCAGATTGGTCTCAAACTCCTGAGCTCAAATGATCCACTCACTTCAACCTCCCAATATTCTGAGATTACATGCATGAGTCACTATGCATGCATGTAATTAAAAATGTGTCAATTTTTAATTGACAAATAATAATTATGTGTATATATATAATTATAAAAAGGATTAAAGGTAATTGTTGGTGAGGACTCAGTTTGGATATTTTCAATTGACAATTCTTTCAATTGAACAATCTTGATTTCAATTTGGTTGAAGTGATTGGCAAACACATCTGTTGAGTTATTATTTTTTAGATGCACTATATTTTAGTTCAGAATATTTCACTGATTGTTACAGTTGCAAACTCATAAAATGTTTGTCGTGTAAATTCTTTTACCTTTTTTGTAAAGAATTTATTTTACTAAATGAATCATTTATTTCAAAAAGACTTAAATATGTGGATATACTCTACAATATTTGGATTTCTACTAATTTCAATATTTAGATGAAACATGGTATGGTTTGGCTCTGTTTCCCAACACAAATCTCATGTTGAATTGTAACCCCCAATGTTGGAGGTAGAGTCAAATGGGAGGTGATTGGATGATGGGTACAGATTTTCCCCGGCTCTTCTCATAATAGTGAGTAAGTTCTCACAATATCTTGTTGTTTAAAAGTTTGTGGCATCTCTTCATCATGCTCTTCCTCCTTCTTTGGCCATGTAAGACATGCCTTCTTCACCTTCATCTTCTGCCATGGTTATAAGCTTCCTGAGGCCTCCTGAGGCCATGCTTCCTGTACAGCCTGCAGAACTGTGAGCCAATTAACCCTCTTTTCTTTATAAATTACCCAGTCTCAGGTAGTCCTTTATAGCAATGTGAGAATGAACTAATAGGAAAAATTGGTACCAGGAGTGGGGCATTGCTATGAAGATACTTGAAAATGTGGACGTAACTTTGGAACTGGTCAACAGGCAGAGGTTGGAAAATTGTGGATGACTCAGAAGAAGACAGGAAGATGAAGGAAAGTTTGGAACTTCCTAGAGACTTGTTGAATTGCTTTGACGAAAATGCTGATAGTAATAAAGACAATGAGGTCCAGTCTGAGGTGGTCTGCGATGGAGAAGAACTTATTGGGAACTGAAGCACAGGTCACTTTTGTTACTCATTAGCAAAGAGGTTGGAAGCCTAGAAATCTGTGGAACTTTGAACTTGAGAGAGATGATTTATGGTATCTGGTGGAAGAAATTTCTAAGCAACAAAGCATTCAAGATGTTATCTGACTGCTTCTAAAAGCATTTGCTCATATGCATGAGCAAAGAGATTATTTGAAACTGGAAGCTATATTTAAAAGGGAAAAGGAGCATGAAAGTTTGGAAAATTTGGAGTCTGGCTATGTGGTAGAAAAGAAAAACACATTTCCAGTGAAAGAATTCAAGCCAGCTACAGAAATTTGCACAGGACAAGTCAAACGTTAATAGCCAAGTCAATGGGGAAATTGTGTTGAAGTTATTTCAGAAACCTTTTTGGTAGACCCTCCTCTGATCACAGGCCTAGGAAAGAATGGTTTCATGGGCAGGGGGGCCAAGGCCTCTCTCCTGTGTGCAACCTTGGGACACTTCTCTCTGCATCCCAGCTTCTCCAGCTCCAGCTATAGCTACAAGGGCCCCAGGTACATCTCAGGCTGTTGCTGCAGAGGGTGCAAGACCCCATAAGCCTTGGCAGCTTCCACATTGTGTTAAGCATGTGGGTGTGCAGAGGACAACAGTTGAGACTTCAGAGCCTCTGCCTAGATTCCAGAGGATATATGGAAAGAACTGAATGTCCTGTTAGAAGTCTAATGCAGGGGTAGAGCCCTTATGGAGAAACTCTACTAAGGCAATGCAGAGGGGAAATGTGGGGTTGGAGCCCTCACACAGAGTCCCCACTGAGACACTGCCTGGAAGAGTTCTGAGAGGAAAGCCACTGTCCTCTGGACCCCAGAATAATAGATCCACCAACAATTTGCACCATGAGCCTAGAAAAGTCACAGTCACTAAACATCAGCCTCTGAAAGTAGCCATGGTGACTATATCCTGTACAGCCACAGAGGCAGGGCTACCCAAGGCCTTGGTAGCCCACCCTTTGCATCAGTGTTGCCTAGATATGAGACATAGAGTCAAAGGGTATTATTTTGAAGCTTTAAGATTTAATGACTGCCTTGTTGTGTTTCAGACTTGTGTGGTGCTTTCAACTCCTTTGTTTGGGCTGATTCCTCCCTTTTGGAAAGAGAGTATGTATTCAATGCCTGTACTCCCATTGTATGTCAGAAGTAACCAACTTGTCTTTGATGATACAGTCTCACGGGTGGAAAGGACCAGCCTTGTCTCAAATGAGACTTTTATTTGGGTCTTTTGAGTTAATATTGAAATGAATTAAGACTTTTCCGGACTGTTGAGAAGGGATGATTGCTATTTTGAAATGTGAGAAGGACATAGGATTTGGGAGGGTCCAGGGATGGAATAGTATGGTTTGACAATGTGTCCTCACCCAAATCTCATATTGAATTTTAATCTCCAATGTTTGAGGTAAAGCTAGGTGCAAGGGGATTGGATCATGGCAATCACCAAGAACAGCAAAGTGTTTCCCGTTACAGTTCTTGTAATAGTGAGTGAGTTCTCATGAGATCTGGTTGTTTACAAGAGTGTGGCACCTTTCCCCTCACCCTATTCCTCCTTCTCCAGTCATGTAAGATGTGCCTGCTTCCCATTTACCTTCTGTCATAATTGTAAGTTTTCTAAGGCTTCTCCAGCCATGCTTTCTGTACAGATTGTGAAACTTTGAGTAAATTAAACCTCTTTTCTCTGTAAATTAACTGGTCTCTGGTAGTTATTTACACTAATGTGAGAATGGACTATTACAACACATAAGTCTCTTCATATTTTATGTAATATTATTTTTCTCTACAAAATAAACCTTTATTGTGATAGTTTTGTACCATTTTCAGCTTCAGAATTTGGACTCTGAATACCCTCATGTTCGAAGTTGCCCCCGTAATTCATGGTTCCATGAGGAATTCTGCTAGATTCCCTTCCCACCAAAACTAGCCTTCTGCCTGGAAAAAGCTGAAGTATTCACATTCTTAGCCAAACTAAGAACCAGAAAAACATCCAAGACAAAGAAAATGAAAGTGATTACTTCAACTTTGAGAGTTTCTCCTCTCTTTGCAAATATATTCATTTGATTTCTCCTCATTTCTTCTATAAAAGTCTGATGTCTTTGAAGACAAGATACCTACATTGTAAATTACTTTTCTGATTATTCTAAGTGTAAGAGTTAGTCTGACACAAAATACACTATGCTACCCCAAAGAAGAAATCTCAAATATGATTTTTAAAAAATAAACTAAATAGACTTTGCAAACAGAGCAGCTGCTGCAGCAGGACACCCAGTACATCCTGCTCAATGAAATCGGCATGTCTAGCATGGAATGCCTTGAGGCCTTCTGCCTCCTGTCACCCACAGAGCACCTCCTCTATTCTCACCACTTTACCCATGCTGCCTGGTACAGAGGCCTAGATGTGCTGCCATAGACCTTCCTCAAGCCCCCCTTCACCTATCCTCTGCTTAGTCACCTCTTCTGCTCCCAGGACCCCAACCAACTATGCCAACATGCCCTGGCCGAGGGCCTTACCGAAGAGGAGTATCAGGAGAAGCTGGAATGGGTGATCCTAGGGCATGAGACTGCTCAGGGGCTTCTGGAAGACCTGCGGGGAGCTTATGTTCTCTTTGGAGTCAAGGCTTCAACACCTCGGGCTGGAGAAGGAGAGAATCACCACCTATTTCTCTGGGAATTGTACCATGGAAGATGCAAAACTGGCCTGAGACTTTCTAGACTCACAGAACCTCAGATCCTACAACACCTGGCTCTTCAAAGAGGTGGACAGAGAAGGGAAGCCCCACTACGAGGTGTGTCTGGCTTCTCAGCACAGAGCCTTCCCTGCACTCCGAGGTGACTTTCAGGCTCAAGAGCTACGAATTCTGGGGAAGTTCTTTCCAGGTGACCCCAGGGGACTATGTGCTCATCCCCCAGGAGGTGGTGGAGCAGCTGGAGAAAGCCAAAGCCTACGCAGCCAACAGCCACCAGGGGCAGATGCTGGCCCATTATAAATAGCGCTTCACCCAGGGCTCCATCAAGGCCCACAAGAGGGGGTTCTGCTTCTGGAACCAGCACAAAATCCCCATCGTGGAGAGTTACATCGAGTTCATCGAGAGCTACTGAGTTCATAGAGAGCTACCGTGACCCCTTTGGTTCCCGAGGAGAATTTGAATACTTTGTAGTCGTGGTGAACAAGGCCATGAATGCCAAGTTTGAGTGGCTGGTGGCAAGCGCAGAGCAGCTGCTGAAGGAGCTTTCCTGACCCCAAGTCTTTGAGAAGGACAAGTTCCTCACCTCCAATTTCACCTCCCTGGATGTCCTCACCTTTGCTGGCTCTGGCATCCCTGCCGGCATTAACATCCCCAACTACCATGACCTGAGGCAGATGGAAGGTTTTAAGAACGTATCGCTTGTGAACGTCCTGGCTATGGTCTACACCACGCAGCAGTCTAAGCTCACCCTCCTGGAAGAGGATGACGAGGACTTGTACATCCTCTGGAAGGGGCCCTCCTTTTATATGCAGTTGGGCCTGCATGAGTTGCTGGGCCATGACAGTGGCAAGCTCTTCGTGCAGGATGAAAAAGGAGCATTCAACTTTGACCAGCAGACATTGATCAACCCAGAGACTGGTGAGCAGATTCGGAGTTGGTATCTGAGCAGGGAGACCTGGGACAGCAAGTTCAGCACCATCGCCTCCAGCTACAAAGAGTGCTGAGCTAAGAACGTGGGTCTCTTCCTCTGTCTCCACCTGCAAATGCTGGAGATCTTTGGCTTCCGGGGGGCTGATGCCTAGGACGTGATCTATGTGAACTGGCTCCACATGGTTCGTTCCGGGTGGGCTACTCCCGCTGGGGTTCCACACACCTAAGGCCTCCAACTGGCAACAAGCCCATATGCAGGCCTGGTTTGTGATCCTGAGAGTCTTGCTGGAAGCTAGCGAGGTACTCATTACCATCACTCCTATCACAGGCTCCGATGGGCACCTGGATGCCAGGGTCCGCCTCCACCGCAGCAAGATCCAGTCTGTGGGCAAGCCTGCCTAAGAGCGCTTCCTGCAGAGACTTCAGGTGCTCAAGTCCACAGGGTTATGTGGCCGGAGGGTGGGCCCTGCACGAGGGGAATGCGGACCCCCAAGTGCTTCCTCACCCTCAGGCACAGGGTGCTGCTGCCTAAGGAATCTCGGAACTCATCGTTCATATCCAGAACCTAAAAGAACTCAATCAAATTTACAAGAAAAAACAAACAACTCCATCAAAAATTGGGCAAGGGATATGAACAGACACTTCTCAAAAGAAGACATTCATACAGCCAACAGACACATGAAAAAATACTCATCATCACTCGCCATCAGAGAAATGCAAATTAAAACCACAATGAGATACCATCTCACACCAGTTAGAATGGCAATCATTAAAAAAATCAGGAAACAACAGGTGCTGGAGAGGATATGGAGAAATAGGAATACTTTTACACTGTTGGTGGGACTGTAAACTAGTTCAACCATTGTGGAAAACAGTGGGGCGATTCCTCAAGGATCTAAAACTAGAAATACCATTTGACCCAGACATTCCATTACTGGGGATATATCCAAAGGATTATAAATGATGCTGCTATAAAGACACATGCACACGTATGTTTATTGTGGAACTATTCACAATAGCAAAGACTTAGAATCAACCCAAATGTCCATCAGTGACAGACTGGATTAAGAAAATGTGGCACATATACACCATGGAATACTATGCAGCCATAAAAAAGATGAGTTCATGTCCTTTGTAGGGGCATGGATGCAGCTGGAAACCATCATTCTCAGCAAACTGTCACAAGAACAGATAACCAAATACCACATGTTCTCACTCATAGGGGGGAATTGAACAATGAGATCACTTGGACACAGGAAGGGGATCTTCACACACTGGGTCCTATTGTGGGGAGTGAGGGGGAGGGATAGCATTAGGAGATATACGTAATGTAAATGATGAGTTAATTGAGTGCAGCACACCAACATGGCACATGTATACATAGGTAACAAACCTGCAGATTGTGCACATGTACCCTAGAACTTAAAGTATAATAAAAAAAAAAAAAAGAAGAAAGAAAGAAGCTCATCATTCAGCCTGACACTTGCCTTAAAGGCTGAGACATGCAGCTTCTGGAATATGAGGCCTCAGCTGCTGGCCACATCCTAACCTTCTCCGAGCGTTTTCCAGAGGATGGACCTGAGTTGGAGGAGGTCCTCACACAGCTGGGCACAACGGATGTCCAATTCTGGAAGAGCCCCATTGAGACCACATCTGGCCATGCTTGAGGAAGATGTGTGTGGCCTCTCCCCCAACTCCATCAAACCAAGGCTTAAGGTGACCCTCCATTTGCTGGTATATTTAGGGGCTAGGGGAGGGGGAGGAGCAGGAGTTTGGACCTTGGTACTACCTTAGCTGAGGGTGGTGACACTAACCCCTTCCATTTGTCAACACTTTCCAGCTTGCCAAGTGGTTCCCCTCTGTGATCTCATTTCATCTGCACTGCCATATGTGGAGTGAGCAAGACAGGGCTCACCAGCCTGCCTACCAGATGAGGAAATGGGAGTTCTGAGAAGTCACTGGTCTAGATCTTGCAGGTGGCTCGTGACAGCTAGGGTTCAAAATGTTCTCACCAAATCCAATGCTCCTCACGTATTAATTTTACAACCAGACAAATAAATATTAGAGACGACCATCAAATAAATAAATAAATAAGCTAAATAATTTTGACTGATTTATTCCATTTACATTCATGACATTTCTCATATATCAACATCATATATATGGATTGATTTCACTAATTTTATATTTTGTTTACCCATTCTATTATTAACAACTTTCTTGATATATTTGTACCCTATTCTTTGGATATTTTAAAAAAATATTTTATTTGGCAGAGCATGGTGGCTCGCGCCTGTAATCCCAGCAATTTGGGAGGCCGAGGCGGGTGGATCACTAGGTCAGGAGATTGAGATCATCCTGGCTAACATGGTGAAACCTCGTCTTTACTACTAAAAAAAAAAATTTAAAAATTAGCCAGACATGTTGGCAGGGGCCTGTAGTCTCAGCTGCTCAGGAGGCTGAGGCAGGAGAATGGCGTGAATCCGGGAGACAGAGCTTTCAGTGAGCTGAGATCGTGCCACTGCATTCCAGCCTGGGAGATGGAGCGAGACTCCGTCTCCAAAAAAAAAAAAAAAAGAATGAAAAAAAAAATTATTTTTCCTTAGTCCACATTACATCATATATAGATGTATTTTTCTATTTTTTGGTAGTTAATTCTAAACTTTTAGCACTTGTATTCAGTATGAAGTGTCCATTATCCGGTATATTTTTCTTCAGTTCTGAAACAATATAATAGACCTGCAGAAATTATCTAAATTTTCAAACATTTACTGTTTCCTTGGATCATTTTTTCTCAGATTTATTAGGTTATTTTTTCTCATTTCTTGAATAAATCCTTTAGTTTTCTGCAGGGGTACCCTGCTTGATCTAACCCTTTAGGTTTTATACTGGATATATTGTTTATATTAGAAACATTTTACCTTATTCTTCTTAAACGAATTATGTTGTGGTTGCAATTAAAATTAAGTTATTTAGGCTGGGAACAGTGGTGGACGCCTGTAATCCCTGCACTTTGGAAGGCCAAGGTGGGGGAATCACAAGGTCAGGAGTTCAACACCACCCTGGCCAATATGTGAAACCCTGTCTCTACTAAAAATACAAAAACTAGCCAGGCATGGTGATGGGCACCTGTAGTCCCAGATACTCAGGAGGCTGAGGCAGGAGAGTCTCTTGAACCTGGGAGACAGAATTTGCAGTGAGCTGAGATCACGCCACTGCACTCCAGCCTGAGCAACAGAGCAAGACTCTGTCTCAAAAAATAAATAAATAAATAATAAATAAATAAATAAGTTGTATGAAGATACCACTTTGCTGTTCCTGCTTCCATTATTTCTATTAAGCTATAAATTGACCATCTATTTTCATTTTTCTCAAAGTAATTTTTGCCTTTTTAATTTTTTTGAGACAGGGTCTCACTCTGTCACCCTGACTGGATTGCAGTGGCACGATCTTGGCTCACCACAACCTCTGCCTCCCAGGCTTAAGCAATTCTGCTGCCTCAGCCTTCTGAGTGGCTGGGATTATAAGCGTGTGCCACTACCACCTGGCTAACTTTTGTATTTTTAGTAGAGATGGGGTTTCACCATGTTGACCAGGCTGGTCTTGAACTCCTGACTTAAATGATCCACCCACCTCAGCCTCTGAAAGTGCTGGGATTACAGGCGTGAGCCAGTGTTCCCAGCCCCAATTTTTGTCTGTTCTTTCTCCTCTTTGTCCTTTTTTTCCTTTCAGGATGCTTTAAAGATATCCTGTTTACCTTTGGTTTTTGAAGTTGCTCTAAATATATCTCTAAATCTATCTGGCTGCAAATTTCATCTTATCATTCTTGGGAATCACTGAGTTAATAGAATATAATAATTGATTTTGTTCAATCATGTGTAAGACAACCATTTTCTCCTTCAAATATTCATCTTTACGGGTTAACTTTCTTTGGATATAATGACCATTTTTAATATATAATTATAGTTTAGGTTCATTTGAGCAAATTTTAGAATATAAGAAGTTCAACCATCTTTTTTTTTTTTTTTTTGAGACGGAGTTTCGCTGTTGTTGCTCAAGCTATAGTGCAATGGTGCAGTCTCGGCTCATTGCAACCTCCATCTCTTGGGTTCAAGCAATTCTCCTGCCTCAGCTTCCCAAGTAGCTGGGATTACACATGCACGCCACCATGCCCAGCTAATTATTTGTACTTTATAGTAGAAATGGGGTTTCACCATGTTAGCCAGACTGGTCTCAAACTCCTGATCTCAGGTGATCTGCCCACCTCAGCCTCTCAAAGTACTGGGATTAAAAGAATGAGCCACCATGCCTGGCCTCAACCATCACTTTTAACCACAATTCCAAAAATCGATTACTGCTAACATTTCAGTGTACACAATTGTCTATTTTATTTATGGCATTTTAGTACAAAAATATTTTAGGCTATATATAAAAATATATTTTAGGCTATATATTGACTAATATATTTGTAAATATATGTGATTTTACAATAAAACTGTAGTGATTCCATAGTATTATATGTAAAAATCTATTTAATCAAGTATCTTTTACATCCTTAAATCATTTCCAGCTCCCTGCGTTAATACTTTATTATTAAGATGTGATAATGATTACAAGAGGCAAAAAATTCTTGCCCTCGTAGAGCTTACAATCTATTTGGAGAAAACCAAAACTAAATAACATAAAATAGTAAATATTTAATATTTTGTAATATCATAAATGCTAGGGATAAAACTTGTAAGTGAGACAGTAGATACAGATTATCAAGGTTTGTTGTGTAAAGTATTAATTAGAGTATCCAGGAAAGGTTTTCGTGAGAAGATGTTTTCATGAGGACCTGAATCAGACACCACTCATGTGAATACCTGGAGGAAAACCATGCCAGAAAGAGAACCGCATGTATAAAATTCCAAAGTGCAGCATGCCATGGAGAAGAAGCTCGAGTGCTGGTATGATGTAGGAATGAGGAGAGCATTTGGGACTGGCATCAAATGACTGCAAAGGGTCACCTTATACTGAAATACAGAAGTCCTAGTAAGGATTTACCTTTTACTGTGAAGGAAATGACAAGTCTTTGGGTGATTTTGAAAAGAGTGGCATGACCTGAATTAATAATATAATGTTGGCTTCTCTATTGAAGACAGACTGAAGAGTGTACAAACATAGAAATAGTGAGATCAGTTAGGAGATTGCTTCTATGTTCTAGGCAAAACATGATCAATTTATACTGGAAAGTAGTACTGGGGGTTGTGTGATATGGTGAAACTCCTGAGCAAAAGTAAACAGGAATTGCTGACAGTCTGGGTTTGAATAACTCAGACTAGGAAAAGAGAATGTTAAGAATGAGAAAGGAAATATCAAGAGATCATATTCATATGTAAGTGTTATTCATATTTCTACTTAATTATAAATATCTGAACATGAAGTGCTGTGTCAAAAGATATATACATTTAAAGTATTTTTCTGTCTATTGTCAAATAACTTTCCAGTATACATTCTACTAAATTATGCATTCCTGAGCAGCACATGTAACTATTTTACTTCAAACTCTTGAATACTAGTATTGCTCTTTTTCAATTGCTGTAAATTTTATGACTAAAAGTACATCTGAACATTGATTTAATATGCTCTTTAATTAGAATAAATCAGTTGGGTTTTAAGCAAACTTAATTAAAAATACTTGAGTAAAATACCACACAGTTTGATTTCTCCCTGCTCTCTATATTAATCTTTATTATAACTTGCTGCCCATGTTTTTCATTTGTCATTTCCTGCCTACAGGACATTTAAATTCTCTTACAAGTTTTGGGAATTCTCTTTTCTTTTACTTGAACATTAGAATCTGAAAGGATAATATTCTCTGTATTTTCATTGTTTGGCAGACAGGAATTGGTAGCCTACATTTTTTGAAATGGTCTCTCTTGCCAATAACTCAGTTTTTGATTGAGTGACTCAGATGGAAAGAGAGAATAAGTTGTATTTGCAACATGTTTTGAACATGGTATATATAAGCATGGGTAAGGACACTTGACTAAGTGCTTTAAATAACGAATTTCTACAGATACGCTGAATGTGGTCCTATTTAAAAGCTACTTTTCCAGCCTTTAGCAATTCTCTTCCACCCTTCATATTTATAAAATAAACCCATTCTTTGCTTCCTTCAGCCTGAGTTGCTAATATACAAGAACTCTGACTGGTAATAACTGCAGTCTCTTTTAAGCTCAAAATAATTTGTGCACATTATGTTGCTTAGTACTTTAATAGAGTGAGAATATCATTATTTGCCTTTCTTTGTGGTCTAGGATATGTAGTGCTCCTGCTCCCAAATATCACCAGGTGTCTGAAAGTGAGCTAATTGCAACGTTGGCATTATCAGTACTGCACAGAGCCCTCTTCAGCATTGCGCATAAACACTATCCTATAAACCCCAGTAAACCTTTGTTCTTTGCAGTTAGCCCCTCGTTTGCTGATCCTGCTCATTGCCTCCTTACAAAATATTTTCCTAGTTTCTCTAATAAATCTACTTTTCTATAACTAAAACTGTCTTGGTAAATTATTTTACCTCCGCACCACCAGCCCAGAGAGTTGTCACTCTCCCATGACAAAAAATGCACAGGAAATTTAAAGTAACTAATAACCCTTCATATATTTTATTTAAAGATTACTCCTCAAGATTTTTATCCTTGTCATTTGCACTCTTTCTGTCAGAAAAATAGTTAAGGAATATCAAAATCAAGTCTTGTGTGGGAGGTTATTTTATTTAGATTATTTTGGGTTATTCCACATATTTTCAATGACAATTTCCTCAGTTTTAATTTCTTATTGTAAGGTATATGGCATATGTACATGAAAAATTTGCATAGAAATTAAATGTTATGATTCTTGTGGATCAGGGTATCTCATTGTTTCCACAAAATATTTTTTTCCATTATAAAATTTTATATCTTGTATTGGTAAGTACTATTTCAATTCCAAGTGACTAAAACCAACTTTAACTGGGTGAGACCTAAACAAGCAAGCAAGCAAGTAAACAAACAAACCACCAAACAACCTGAGGGGTCAGGGTAATTTATGGTTGAGACGTCCTGTAAATGAGAGTTGAGCAGGAAGCTTCTGGATAAGGAAATTTGCAGCTGAGCATCTAACATCCAAAATTAAGGCTGAAGAATGTTTGGGTTTTGGGTTTTCCTATTCACTTGGGATCTCCCCTCCTTGCTGAAGGCCTTTTCACTCTCATTTCTTGCTACACACAAGCTTTCTATATCTGATGGAGAATTGGTCTACCAAAAGCTGGCAATATTTAGAGGTCTAGCCACTTTGAGAAGCATACAAATCAATTATCCCTTGGCTTTCAAAGTCAAGAATCCTGAAGAAAGAATAAGCTCTGCTAATGTTCAGGAAATATCACATGCATATAAAATATTTTTAAAGTTTTGATGTTATCTATAACTTAGTAAATCCAGAAATTATTATTATAATGCAATTACTGTTAAATTGTTGTGTCTCTAACACTATAGTGTAACATTCATGCTATGTATTTTAGGGAGGGCCTGAGTGTGAATTTTCCAATAGATTAGTAAAAAAGAAAATTTCATGAAATACTGCTCATTTTTAAAAATCCTATAAATGCTTAATATAGTGTCTAGCACAGAGAAAATTCTCAATAAAATGTAGAAAATTCTGAATAATTAATTTTGCTAAATGTCAACAATTCAACAAAAAATTGATTTTAATAATACTGAATATAACCTGGTTAGACCTCATTCAAGCTTCAGCTGATTATACATCCACTTGTATTGTATTCCTAAAAAGTTTTATCCAAAGTTTTGCTTTTTCTGTCTGCATTCCCTAGAATTAAACTTCTCTGTTCTCAGACTCTGAAGGCTGGGATTAAGACTAAACTTATTTCATTGAAAGCAGGTGTATTCAACGAATTGGTTGGATCAGAGATGTCGATGAAAAGAGTAAAACTCTGTAAAATATTTGAAGAGATTTACTCTGAGACAAATATGAGTGGCCATTGCCCATAACACAGTCCTCAGGCGATCTTGAGAACATGTGCCCAAAGTGGTCCAGGTACAGCTTGGTTTTATATATTTTAGGGAGGCATGAGACATCAGTGAAATACATTTGAGAAATACATTGGTTTGGTTCAGAAAGGCACGACAACTAAAAGCAAGGGCTTCCAGGTTATTGGTAAATTTAAACATTTTCTGGTTGACAATTGTTTGAGTTTATCAGAAGACCTGAGATTAATGGAAAGGAATGTTCAGATTAAGATAAAGGATTGTGGACACTTAGTTTTATTGTGCAGGGGAATCTCTCAGATAGCAGACTTCAGAGAGAGAGAGAGAGAGAGAGAGAGAGAGCATGTTGTAAATGTTTTTTCATCTGACCTAAAAGGGTGTCTAGTTCTTAGTTGATTATCTCCTGGGTCTGGAAAGAAAGGAACATAAACAAATGGGGAAGGGGATTCTCTATAGAATGTGAATTTTTCCCACAAGAGACTTTACAGGGCAATTTCAAGGTATGGCAAGTCCGTTCTACCTATGAAAGTGTAAAATAAAAAGCAAGTTAGTTATTTCCTAGATAAATGGGGTAAAGGAATTGAGGAAATATAGCCATTGCAAATGGGAGAAATTGGCCAAAACAAAGCATCTAGAGGCCCCATGCCAAGTCCAAAATCTAATATGGCAATCATTAAACCTTAAAGTCCCAAAATAATCTCTTTTGACTCCATGTCTTACATCCAGACCACATGGATGAAATAGGTAGGTTCACACAGCCTTGGAAAGTTCTGTCCCTGTGGCTTTATTGGGTACAACTCTCCTCCCAGCTGCTTTCATGGCTAGCACTGAGTGTCTGCAGCATTTCCAGGTGCATGGTGCAAACTGTTGGTGAATCTGTCATTCTGGGGTCTGGAGGATGGGTCCCTCTTCTCACAGCTCCACTAGTCATTGACCCAGTGGGGACTCTGTATGGGCGCTCTGACCTCACATTTCCCTTCTGCACTGCCCTAGCAGAAATTCTCTGTGAGGGCTCCACACCTGCAACAAACTTCTGCCTGGACATCCAGGAATTTCCGTGCATGCTCTGAAATCTAGGTATAGGATCCCAAATCTCTATTTTTGGCTTCTGTGCACCTGCTTGCTCAACATCACGTGGAATCTGCAAAGGCTTGGGGCTTGCACCCTCTGAAGCAATGGCTGGAGCAGCTGGGATGCAGGGCTCTCAGTCCCTAGGCTGCACACAGCAAGAGAGCTTTGGGCCTGGCCCAAGATCATTTTTTTCATACCAGGACTTCAGGACTGTGATGGGAGGGGCTTCCATGAAAGTCTCTGACATGCCCTGGTGACATTTTTTCCATTGTCTTGGTGATTAACATTTGGCTACTTTTTCCTTATGCAAATTTCTACTGCAGGTTTAAACTTCTCTTCAGAGAATTGGTTTTTCTTTTCTAATGCATTGTCAGATTACAAGTTCTCCAAACTTTTATTCTCTTCTTCTTGTTGAATACTTTGCTGCTTAGAAATTTCTTCTGCCAGATATACTAAATCATCTCTCTCAAGTTCAAAGTTCCACAGATCTCTAGGGCAGAGGGGCAGGGACAAAATGTCACCAGTCTCTTTACTAAAACATAGCAAGTGTCACCTTTGCAATACTTCCCAACAAGTTTCTCATCTCCATCTAAGATCACCTGTGTCTGTACTTCATTGTCCACATCACTATTAGCATTTTGGTCAAAGCCATTCAACAAGTCTCTAAGAAGTTATAAACTTTGCCACATTTTCTTATCTTCTTCTGAGCCCTCTAAACTGGTTCCAAGCTCTGCCTGTTACACAGTTCCATAGTCACTTCCACATCTTTATAGCAGCACCTCACTCTTTGCAGTACCAATTTACTCTTTTAGTCCAATCTCACACTACTGTAAAGAACTACTTGAGACTGGAGTAGTTTATAAAGAAAGGAGGTTTAATTAATTTACAGTCCTGCAGGGCTGGAGAGGCCTCCAGAAACTTACAATTATGGCCGAAAGTCAAAACTGACACATCCTTCTTCACATGGCAGCAGGAAGGAGAAGTGCCAAGCAAATGGGAAAAGCCCCCTGTAAAACTGTCAGATTTCATGAGAACTTAATATCACCAGAACAGCCTGAGGGTAATGGCCACTATGATTCAATTACCTCCCACTACATTCCCCCATGACACATGGGGATAATAGGAACTACAATTCAAGTAGATATTTGGGTGGGGAAACAGCTAAACCATATCACTATTACATTGTTTTTCTACTATGTCATTTTGACTGATCTAACAAATAATATAGATATAATAGCAAAAGATGCTATAACATTTTCTATCTTTTAGAATGATTTACAAAAGTCACTATTTTTTACCTACTATCTAATTTTTTTTTTACCCCTTGAAACCAAATTTCTAAAAATATTGTCACACACTTTCCTTATTTCTTCACCACCAATTATTTCTTATATCTACTCTAATTAGACTTTCATGGATACCACTTCAAACTTGAAACTTCTTGTCAAGATTGCAAGCACATTCTATATTGCTAAATCCAATACAAAACTTTTAGTACTGAAATTTTTGATGCTTACTGAAATTATCAGGAGCATCACTTCATTCTTCTGCATAAATTCTCTTTACATGATTTCTGAAATATCATTCTACTTTGTTTTTTTCCTATTTCATGGATCACTTCCACCCAGCTTCTTCTGTAGGTCCTTTTCTAAATTTTCATGATTTAGACCTAAATATTAGAAATGGCTAGAGCTTGAGAAGAGATCTTTTCTTACTTTATTTTATACTCAGCATTCTGTGAATTTTTGGAGTCCCATGGATATAAATATTATTAACATCCTGAGGATTTCAACCTTTTTACCTTCAAACTGTACTCTTGCTTGAAACTCAGGTTTAAGTGTCAAACTGCACACATGACATTTTCATTTAGAAGCTATTTCAGACTTAATAAATCCAAAACAGATGTTATGCTCTCTGTAAACTCTACTCATGCAGTCTGCCACTATGATTGATACAAACTGCATTAACTAGTTCCTGTGGTATGCACACGTATACACAAAAACACAATTTCATCACTCCTTCACTGCCATGTGGAGATTAAAAGATCAGTCTCCATATAGAAGTCAGATTTTTCAAAAACAAAGTCAAACTATATCAAAAGTCCTTATAAAGCACTGTGATGGCCTCTTATCTTATTCAAATCATATTTAAAAATCTTTATAGTGGTCTACAAAACTTGATGTGATCTTCTCTACACCACTGTATGGTCCTCTGCCTTCATTTCAACCTTTATTCCTATTGCTTATTCTCTTCCAGTAAAAATTGGTATTGACCATACTATTTTCTCTGTATAACCCCCTCCTTACACCTCTGCAAATGCTTGCTCTCACACTTCTTTCTGTTTTTTGCTCTAATATGACTTTGTCATAGAGGCTCAGCCTGATCATCCTCAATAAAATAATCCATTGTACCTAAAATGATTTAGTTCTCATACCAGACATCACATAACTACAAAGCATATAAGCTTTATTGTTTTACTTTTTGCCCCAGCTGAATGTGAGGCCCAGGATGGCAATAACTTTATTTGTTCTTAATATTGATATATTCTTGCACTAGAAATATCAACTAACACACAACAGATGTTCAAGAAATATTGTTAAAATGATGGATGATTGGATAGGCAAAGGGATAGATGAAGAAATAGGTGAATGATATATTGCGCTATCAGAGATAGAAACCCTTCAACCTGCTCCACAGATAAAACACCAAGGAGGAAGTAAAACTTTTAGAAATACTTGGGGGATTTGAAATATAAGATATTATGCCAATTCCTAGATAAAGTTCCAAAATAAGGCAAGATTCCAGAAATAAATTGGTTTGCATTTATGAAGGTAGATATTAACTTCATAGGATAACAAGTGATGAAGCAGGAGGAAAATTATTTTAAGCATAAAAGTAGCATAGAAATAGTAAAGAGAGCTGATGGATCTGAGGTCCATTAGGAGGAGGAGTAGTTATAAGGGAAATTCCATTGAAAATTGCATGAATTAACTGTGAAAGAGAGAGTGGGGAAAAGGAGGTAATGAATTTCTCAGAGAATCACATCAGGGGTTGATAGTAATAAATATAGCTGAGACACTTTGCCTTCAAGCTTTGACACAATAAAAACATATTTTCCAGGATATAAGACAAAATGACTGGCAACAGCCTTTTCGTTTTTAATCACTTCCTGTCAAATTGCAAAATGTTGATGAGAGGCCTGGCTAATGAGAATAATTTCAATTAGCTTGATATAAACCCCCAATTCTAATTGATTTTATGAAACTACAAGATTAAAAATATAATACTACCAACGGCTACATGGAGTGGCCACTGTGAAGACACTGGCTACAGTAGGGGAGATGTGGCCAGGCTTGTGTGCTCCTTGGGCCTGCAGGAGCCGGGAACAGGTGGGAGCCTTGGCCCCTACTGAGTTGGCAACGTGGGGATCCCACATTCCTGTGTGCAGTTGCAGCTGGCCAGCCTCTGCTCCAAACACAGTCATCCTTGTGCTCTCAGAGGCTTGGGAAAGCTCCCTGACACCGTGGGCTTGGAAATGCTTGCTTCTGCTTCTCCTTACTCCCAGTGCCCACTCTCATTCAGAGCAAAGTTGTGGCCAAGTCCAGGCACTGTTGAGACCCAGCCAGGTACACACATATTTGGGGTGGTGCTGACACACCAGCCCCTGCTGCCTTGGCCCCCTCTGGACTTCAGGTGCCAACAAACATAGGAGGCAGACTGAGGAGGAGTTGAGAGTGTCTTGGAATGGGCTTGCAGAGACCCCTCGACATGAATAGCCTGGATGTTGTGGATGACTTATTGATGGCCGCAGGAGAAAAACTGGATCCTGGGCAGAAAGAGTCAGGTCCCCTAGGAAGCCCCACTTTCAAGTCAGGGATGGCCTAAAGTCTGGGATCAAGGTTGTCATTTCCAGATGAAGTCTGACCTGGAGTGAGAACTTACATAGCTTCTTCTCGGTCCACCTATTGCCACCAATGGACCAATCACCATGTAGTTTCTCTCTTGTGAGCCCATAAATACCCCAGACTCAGCCAACCTCAAACAGATATAAGGACTACCAGCTGCATAAAGGAGCTATACACTGCAGGTCTCCTCTAGGCTTAGAGTGGGATATATGGACAATCTGCCTGTGGAAAGGAGCTACCCACTGCAATTCTCCTCTCCAGACACTCATCTGGCCACTCGTTGGGATGACCTGCCTGCAGGAAGGAGCCACCCACTATGGGTCCCTTCAGAGCTGTTCTGTCACTCAATGAAGCTCCTCTCCACTTTGCTCAGCCTCCAGTTGTTCATGTACCTCATTCTTCCTGGATATAGGACATGAACTCTGGACCTGCCGACTGGTGGGACTAAAAGAGTTGTAACACAAATAGGGCTGAAACATGTCCCCCTGCCTGCCATGTTGTGGGTGATGAGGAGAGAAGAGATGCAGCCCTTTTGGGAGCCCAGACCTAGGGACTCCCTGAGCCAGGGCTGTGACATCCTCTTTGGGGCTCTGTGGTCCCTGGTATCTCCAAACTTCTGAACACAATCATGTTCCCCTCATCCAGAACTGGGTGCCTGCAGCAGAAGCCATGTGCAGTACATCTGGTTCAGCTGTAACCTTGCATGGAGCCAGCATCTGTGCTGGCACCCTGAGCTGCCTGCCCTGCCAAACAGCCAGCATGCTATGTGTAGTAGCCAATCCCTGTGCTTGCTTGCTCATACTCTCCTTGCTGCCCCACACCTAGCTTGCCCTTGGTAAGTGTGGGATCTGAGCTGCAAGCCAAGTGCAGCCTGTCAGGCCAAATGGGTAGAATGAGCCCAGCAGGAGCAAGCAAAACTTAGGCAGAAGGTGCCACTGGCCACAGAGGTTTTCAGTTGGCAAAGAGACACCCCAAGGATCCCATGACACTACTATTTAAATTGATCACATGGCAACTAATATTTTTTCTCTTATATTTAAACCTCTCTTCTGGCAGTTTGCTTAAGTTAATAACATTACTTTTAATACCATGGAAATATTTGACTTTTTTCCATTTGTCTCCTTTCTGAATCACAATGATTTCTGTAATGGATTTAAAATGAGTCATATTCATAAGTGAATCAATTATTTTGAGAGATATTTAAGAGAAATTACGTTTAGAAATTAGTTACAGAATCCTCTACAGATTTGAATAGGGGTTATTTTATTAGATTATCTCAAATATATATTTTTTAAAGAGTATGCAGGAGTTCAGAAGATAAATAGCCAGAAATGAGTGTGTCCTTACAAATATTTTTCTACCCAAAGGAAATTACTAGGTAGTTTTATCTGGCAAAAGAGTTAGATAGACTAGTTTACCCACATACACAGAAAAGTTTTTTGGGCAAGTAAACAGTACTATAATTTTCATCAAATATTTTTTCAACATTGCTAAATATATGAGATACTACTACTCTCCCCATTTTAGAAACAGTATTTTCTCAATTATACTAACAGCAAAGGTGTTATAATCATACTATATAGTGGTTTTCAACACAATAACCATTCTTTAGTGATAATAACCCTGTCACCTTGAACGGAACAAGATTTTGTCCAGAACTGTTTGATTTCATAACAGCAGAGATAGATGGAAAAATTCAATGAATGTTATCTGACTAAATAAATGAACTTCTCATTTTCAGATCTATACAAAAATCCCAACTCGTATCAGACAAAAATTAAAATTGTGTGCAGAGGGCAGAAGGGCTTTTGATTCATTTTATTTTTATTGATTAATAGATTTCTCATTTTTGCCAGGAGATTGCTGCAAAATTGCAATCTTTGTGAGTAATTAATTGGATAGTCTTGTTGTTTCCCTAACCAAAATGAACAAATGACACCTACATTTAGGTGGGATAAATAGGCTTCTCTTATTATCTTGCTAACATTTTTCCACTATTTTTATTTCAATTAACATGCAAATGAAAGTAGCTTCCCTAGTATTACAAAACAGATTTTGGAACAAAAGAGAGAGATTTTTAGCGACTTTCTGGTGTGCCTGAGAAACAATTAATTTTTACAGCTTAGAGAAAATAAAGGCAATATTATGCATTTCCTTGTTTAGTACAAAGACCCACTAGCAGTTTAAATAAAATTAGTTTACATTAGATTTATTTACAAGTGTTATAATAGATAAATTATCTGTTGTCTTTTACTAAGCAAAGCAATATATAGCATTTTCATTTAAAATATTTTCCTAAAATATATTGATGTTCCTTTAGAATATACAAAATAAAATTCCTGAGTTAATTTTAAAAAATATATTGTCTAAAATTACTGAGGAGGCTCTATAGAAAATTACTTATCTATTACCTAGTCATTTCCAGTAGCTAATACATTTCCATTAAAACCTATTTTGAGCATGTGTATATGTTTGTTTTACGGCAAATGCCTTTTAGTTTCTTATACATATATAATATAATTTATTCTATATTGTAATTTTTAGTTTTTTTGGTTACTTAGCTAGAAACGTTGAAAACCATCTGTTAAAATCCAGGTGAGCATTTATTTATTTATTTATTTATTTTAATTTCCAACTTTTAAGTTCAGGGTTACATGTGCAGGATGTGCAGGTTTGTTATACAGGTAAATGTGTTTCACAGTGGCTTGCTGAACAGATCATGTCATCATCTAGGTATTAAGCCCAGTGACCATTAGCTATTCTTGCTGATGATCTTCCTACCCCCAACCCTCTTCTTCTACAGGCCCCAGTGTGTGTTGTTCCCCACCATGTGGCCATGTGTTCTCATTATTCAGCTCACACTTACAAGTGAGAATACACAGTGTTTTGTTTCCTGTTCTTGTGTTAGTTTGCTGAGGATAATGGCTTCCAACTCCATCCATGTCCCTACAAAAGACATGATTTCACCTTTTTATGGATACATAGTATTCCATGGTATATATGTACCATATTTTCTTTATACCGTCTATCACTGATGGGCATTTAGGTTGATTCCATGCCTTTGCACTGTGAATAGTGCTAAAATGAACATACATGTTAATATGACTTTATAATAGAATGATTTATGTTCCTTTGGGTTTATACCCAGTGATGAAATTGCTGGATCGAATGGTATTTCTGTCTCAAAGTCTTTGAGGAATCACCACACTGTCTTGCACAATGGTTGAATTAATTTACACTCTCACTAACAGTATAAAAGCATTCCTTTTTCTCCACAACATCGCCAGCATAAGTTATTTTTTGGCTTCTTAATAATGGCTATTCTGACTGGTATAAGATGGTATCTCATTGTGGTTTTTATTTACATTTTTCTAATGATCAGTGACATTGAGCTTTTCTTCATATGTTTGTTGGACACACATATATTTTCTATTGAGAAGTTCCTGTTCATACTGTTGCACACTTTTTAATGAGGTTGTTTCATTCTTGTATATTTGTTAAAGTTTCTTATAGATGCTGGATTTTAGACCTTTGTCAGATACATAGATTTCAAAAATTGTTCCCTATTCTGTAGGTTATCTATTTGCTCTGTTGATAGTTTATTTTGCTGTGCAGAAGAAACTACAGAAATTAAGTTAGACAATCTAATTTAATTAGACCTAATTTGTCAATGTTTGCTTTTGTTGCCATTGCTTTGGGGATCCTTGTCATGAAATCTTTGCCCTGGCCTATGTAATGAATGGTATTGCCTAGGTTTTCTTCTAGGGTTTTAGAGTTTTGGGTTTTACATTTAAGTCATTAATCCATCTTGAGTTGATTTTTACATATTGTATAAGTAAGAGGCCCAGTTTCAATTTTCTGCATATGGCTAGCCACTTCTCCCCACAACATTTATTGAATAGGGAATCCTTTCCCCATTGCTTGCTTTGTCAGGTTTATCAGACACCAGATGGTTGTAGATGTGCAGTCTTATTTATTGGCTCTCTATACTTTTCCACTGGTCTATGTGTCTGTTTTGTACCAGTGCCATACCATAAATGTGATTCATCACATAAACAGAACTAAAGACAAAAATCATGTGATTATCTCAATAGATGCATAAAAGGCCTTTGATGGAATTCAACAGCCCTTCATATTAAAAACTCAATAAACTAGGTATTGAAGGGACATAACTCGAAATAATAAGAGCCATATCTGACAAAAACACAACCAATATTGAACTGAATGAGCAATAGCTGGGATCATTCCCCCTGAAAAAACAGCACCAGACATGATGCCTTTTCTCACCACTCCTATTCAACATAGTAGTAGGAGTTCTGGCCGGGGTAATCAGGCAAGAGAAAGAAAGAAAGGATATTGAAATAGGAAGAGAGGAAGTCAAAATATTTCTGTTTGTAGACGACATGATCCTATATCTAGAAACCCAATCGTCTTGGTACAAAAGCTTCTTAAGCTGATAAGCAACTTCAGTTAAGTCTCGGAATACAAAATCAATGTGCAAAAATTGCTAGCATTCCTATACACCCACAACATGCAAGCCAAGAGCCAAATCACAAATGAATTTCCATCACAATTGTTACAAAAAGAATAAAATACTTCAGAGTACAGCTAACAAGCCAAGTGAAAGACCTCTTCAAGGATAAATACGAGCCGCTGCTCAAATAACTCTGAGAAGACATAAACAAATGGAAAAACATTTTATACTTGTGGATAGGAAGAATCAATATCGTGAAAATGTCCATACTGCCAAAAGCAATTTATAAATTCCATGTTATTCCCATTAAGCCACCACTGACACTCTTATAGAATTAAAAACACTATTTTAAAATTCATGTAAAGCTAAAAATTAGCTTGAATAGACAAGGCGATCCTAAGCAAAAATAACAAACTTGGAGACATCACTCCACCCAACCGCAAACTATACCACAGGGCTAGAGGTGAGTATTTACATGGAAACATTAATTTTCTTTTTATTTTTGAATTAGTGATATTAAAATATATTTATAATAAATATTTCTAGTAATTAATTGCAACAGTTAGAATTAATATTGCAACAGTTAAAACTAAAAAATTGATGGTGCTTGACATTCTTAATGAAGCAAACGACCGGGCGCCATGTACAGGTTCAGGTCTGGAATCCTAGCAATTTGGAGGCTGAGGCAGGTGGATTGCCTGAGTTTGGGAGTTCGAGAGCAGCCTGGGCAACATGGTGAAACCCCGTCTCTACTCAAACACAAAAAATTGGCCGGGCATGGCAGCATGTACCTGTGGTTGCAGTTGCTTGGGAGGCTGAGGCAAGAGAATTGCTAGAACCTGGAAGGCAGAAGTTGCAGTGAGCTGAGATCGCACCACTGCACTCCAGCCTGGGTGGCACAGCAAGACTCTGTCTCTAAAAAAAAAAGAATGAAACATAAGTTTTCTATATTTAAAATTCTCCAGGTTACATGAGATTCATGCAGTGATATGTGCAGAAATTATAATACACCTTTGGGCCATATTTAGAAAGATGAAGGTGTCAAAGAATGAAAATTTATTTGCACCAGAACTAATTACAATAGACTCTTCTGTTAAAGGATCAGAAGTGATTATGGCTATAAATACAGTAGTAGATGTTCTATGATCAGAGCTCTAGATTAATAATTGAGGTATTGGGTCCCCGGATTTATTTTACTTCCGATCCACATTACCAAATAATAGGCCTCATATAAATGCATTTCAAAAGCATGCGAAAGTGATTGAATGAAAGCTTGCAGATTTATTTCTTCATACAATTATATGAAATACAATTCTGAAATCATTGTATCTCATACTTATTTTCATTTTTTTAATTGTTGTAGACAAAATGGAATATATATTGAATACATCTGCAATTGTTGGAAATACAATTATATTCACAAATAATTTGTATTATTTGTTAAAAACAAAAGCAAAAACAAAACCTATCTCTCATTAATACATTGAAGTTTAAATGTAGAGCCAATGTACCATAAAAGTTGTCATCTGTTCCTGGTAAACTAACGCAAAAACATAAAAGTAGATAATGAAAAAAAAATGGTGCCCCATATTGAATAGTCTCTGGAGGAAATATTAAGACTGTGGGTACGTACTCTTGGATTAATATTCTCAAATTATTAATAAACAAAAAAGGTTTAACCATTACTTGATGAAGAAACATATTTAATTTCCCATTTAGACAAGCAAACAAGGATAAAAATTCAGAAATAGAAATAAATTTTTAGGAGCTGAACTAACTTTTGGGATTACCTTTAAACTGTAAAAAAAATTTTAATTTTATTTTGCTTGCTTATTATTGACACTTTTGATTGATTTATATGATTGATTTATATTCAGGAGGTTTATTATGGTAGAGAATAACAGACATTATGGCTGTTAGGAAATGCTAGAAGTTAGATAGATGGCAGTAGAATTAATCGTGGTGATCAAAACCAAACCAAAACAAAAACAAAAACTGTGAGATAAGGCTTCAGCCTAAAGTTAAAGTAACTAATAGGGAAAAGATAGCAAGAGCCAAAAAGACTGCCAGAACCATATGAAGGTCAGGGTTCTGAACAAGGCTATAATTTAAAGAAAAACTGAAATGTAAACCAGAAAAGTGAGACAAGCCTCAGTGCATGTATCAGAACTAAATGGCAGGCCTCTGACTTCCTTGGGTCACCGCTAAGACATTCGATACCCGGTCTGCTACAGAGAGGCTAAAGCCATCTATAAACCAAAATCACACCACAAAACCAGAACGGAGTTCCTAACATACTCCTTGCCTGATCGAAGTTGTTTAAGGGACTTGGAATGTGTGAGCCAACTTCAACTTTTCCTGTTTTCCTTAAATCGAATAAATAACTCACAAAATAGTCATTTGGTTTGGATTAAATCAGCATTCGGAGTTCCCCACCAGTATCCAAGTGTGATCTGTTAAGATTTTGAGTTTAGTTAATTTGTTTTTTCTTCAGTCTTTAAAAAATAAATTGAAATAACTTTTGGTATAACTTTTCAAATAAATGATTTATAAATGATGGACCAACAGTACTTGTATCATCAATAATACCATCAATAGCAGCACCAATACACCATTCTAAATGAGTAACTTTTTCTCTAAAAAAGAAATATATATTAAGGCTTCTCTTAATTGTCACATAATTACACAGCACTTGTGTTTTATTTTATCACATTGGCTTTCACATTTATGAAAACAAAAGAAAATATTTCAAAGACTCTTGATATACAACTTACTTTGCAAGAAAATGCAAACCTGTCTTTATGGGAGTTTTGCAACTTTTTTCTTTTCTTTACCTATTGACCTGCTGGGAAAGATCTATCACATTCTTGCATTAATCTCTGTGTGATAGCACCAAGAGAAAACTGTTCCTGGGAGACCAAAGCAGTAACTAACAGTTGCCAAGGCAAACAGGTAAGCAGACTCTCTCGAAAGGGAGGACTAGACACTCGCCATGCTTGAAGAGCAGCATGTCAGTCAGTACCTATCCCTGTCCTGAGATTTTAAATATGAGACCTTCCAATTAATTGTTCAATCAATTTGATTCAATTGCAGAATGAAAACAGCAGCCCTTAACTGTAAGCTGGAAAAAAAAAAAAAAAAAAAAAAAAAAAAAGAAGAGGAAGCTTATTTTCTTTGTCTTGATAACTCTGATCAAGATGATAATTTGACCACATGCATGTCTCCTTATTTCTTTGAAATTTATACAGAAGAGATCCTCAAAATAAACAAATACAAATAAGAAACTAAACAAAATGAAGTAAAGAATCTTCATCACGACTAAAAACTAAGGGTTAGAATCATAGTCTTTTCAAAATCCTTGATGACTTTTTTTTTTTAGAGAGCCCACAGATGGGACCAAACTAAAAGAGGTCTGTGTAAAATAGAGTGATGAACAAGGAATAAATATGAGAAGCATCCACTCTAATTCAATCAGTTCATAGGATAATCAGGTGCACACTACATGAGTCCTTCTCCAACTCTATGAACAGGTAGTAATTGGCTTCTACTAGCATTGATGAGAAGATTGTCTTAACATTTTATTGTGCCCAGCCTCTTCTGGCAAAGGCCAGAGGTTACAGATTTTTTTCTTATTGTGAAAATCATACCAAATTCAGAGAAGCAGCAGAACAATAAAACTGTACACTAACTACTTACAATAACACAAAGTTCTGATTCAACTTAGACTACTTAGTCTCCTAACTAACATTGTACATTTATAAGAATACATATTCAAGGCACCACCTCAATGTTGGCATAAAATTTTGAGCATAAATTAACAAAATATCAGCCAACATCATGCCAATATCCACCTGACTGTAAACCAACTCTGAGTAAAGACCAATCTTTGTGTTTGAGTGGCAGAAAAGAATCAATGGAATTTTTAAAGACAATGGTTCAAAAGCACATATTGAATTGAGATGACTGACCATTTGAAATAAAAATAATAAAAGTAAAACGTTTTTAAATGACTAATTTCAGAAAATTCAAGGCACTTATAAGCAAAAAGAAGCTGTGTACAAGCATATGCATATACACACACACAGATTCAGATCCCAGAGTAACAATAGTATTATCATCACATAGGAAAAATGTAAACAAAATATGTAAATGGTAGTAATATAAAATTACAAAACATTGTAAGTTAAGAAAAAAGTTAACTCATTTCATGTAATGTAATGTTTCCTTCTTTTTGAAAGACACCAATATTCTACATAACACTAAAACTATAGAGTCCCAGATTTAAAGATGTTATTATATCATCAATTATAAATGTATCTTGTATCAAAATGTTATTTGCAAAAGTATCTTAGAATCAGTGTAATACAGTAATTTTTTCAATATGCCAGTTTTTCCAGGATGGAGTGACATTCTCATCATTAGATCAACTACTTTAAAGTTATGTCTAATAATAGACATATTATATATAATATAAACACATATGTATTTGTTGGTATATGACTTCAATTAAAACTCCTGATGTATCGATATTAGAAACATTCTTTTGAAAGAATAAATTATGAAATAAAATAAAATGAGTTTCTATTCAGTTTATATAAAATAACAAAGCAGGTTTAACCTAGTAGATATTAAAATATATACAAGAACAATTATAGGAAGGGATTATTGGAATGATAGTATCCAATGAATAGTAAAATAGAGTAAAATCAATGGTCATGAAATAAAAATAGTGACTATAAAAAATGAATACACAAGCAATTTACCAACTTTCAGTGAGGAGTACAGGAATCACTCCAAAATACGCCAAAGGGGGCTTCACCCGAAATTTTAGAGCTATCATGGCCAGTGGCAATATGTCAGAGGCGAATAGACTTTTCTGAATATTCCATTCCACTTTATTTTTCAAAATTAGCTATAGTAACAAACATTTTTTAATCCTTTATTATAAAGTAGGGGGACTATAAAATAGTCTGATGTTAATATGCAGGATAGATAACTCACAAATTCTTAAAATTACAAAAAACTCAAATGAACATGCTATTCTTTAATGGGAAAAACAGATTGAAAATGCATGTAAATACTTTCTAAAATGATTTCAAATATAGCAAAAAAGTTCAATGCATTGAAACAAAATGTGTTTCATTACTGACATGTTACAATATGTGTATGGAAATTCCATTTCATATAACTAAACCTAGAAAGAGATTCAAAGCGTAAAAATTCAGATGCTGTAAGTCTTAAATATGGGAGATCTGGAACCTTGCGAAATGTTTATAAGATCATCTTACTCCAAAAAGTAGACAATTAAACTAATTATAAATATTAAATAACCAACTTAAATAGCATAGGCTTTATAGATAATTTGTACTGCATCAGACAATTCAAAAATAAATATTTAAAATATAGCATATTTGTTATATATCTCCTAAAATAATACAAAATAAACCAGTAATCATATATGAGGTCTTTTACATGTGAATAATTTTAATGCCCTCCAAAGATCAACTTTATCTCAGATAAGTTTACTTTTATTATTTCGGACCAATTTAAATTAGTGAGAACTGCTTAATAATATCAACTACTAACAAAGCATTTATTCGCCATACAAAATCTAAGAGATAAAGAAATATATTGAGTAGATGTATAGGAACAAATGCAGACTCTAATCTATGTTTTAAAATTGTAGTCTATAATCTCTTTAAGTTATATCTTTTTTTTTTCATATTTCAATCACAATTATAGAAAGAAATAAAAATAAAATAAGGAGGAGGCTACCAGAATTCAAACCCTCATTCAACCGAGTTGCCATTACAGGACATGTTTTTTCAGAATATGATAAATAAATTAGCACTCAATTATGGTTATTACACAACCACATACACACATGCATGCACACAAACCTGAAGGCACATTCCTTCTGCTGCGATGATAAGCAAGTTAATCCACCTCACTAGGTGACTGACACTTGGCTCTACTCACGTGCCACTCATAAATGAGATTAGAGCTTTAATAAAATATTTTAAGATAAATGAAAAATTCTCCATATGGATTTATCTCCAAGAGTAAGATGTCCATACTCAGAAGATCAGCATTAAGTATGAAAAACTTTCTGAATTTGATTTTGAAATAGGAAGAATAATCAGTTCAAATTGTGTTCATTTAATAATCGGAAGTCATTATTATTTGTTATTACAAAGGAAAAAATATTTCTAAGGATAGAAGTGTGTGAATATAATGAGGATTACTAAGAAATAGACACAAAAGTCAAATTACTGCTAGAAATGTAGTGAAAGTAAGCACGTTTCAAAAAACAAACATCGGACTGGAAAGAATTTGAAAAGAATTAAAAATACTAAAAAAATCTCTTTTAAAAGACATGACTAGATGAGGCAAAAGTAATGGGTGTTAGAGTAGCCTACTTGTTATTTAAAATAATCAATGTGATATCTATGAATCAGTTAGATTATTTTGTATGGAGAATTCAGAAAATATTTAGGGAATAGATATAAAAATGTCTAAAGAAATGGAAAATAAGTTCCACAAAAGCAGGCCCAATAGTTCTCACTTATTTAAACTATCAGTTTATGCCATCTAATCTGGGATCACATAAAACTTAACAAAGACTAAGTTTACTCATAATTTATCTCATATTTTTTGACCATATGATATTAATTTATAATTTATATTTTCATATCTCAGCATTAACGTAATAGTTGATCAATAATCTTTCATTATTTTCATGATATTAAAATGTTTTACTTCAATTTAAATTATGTGTGATTAATAAATGTTTTTTATGAATAGATTATTTTAAATATTTGGCAATAGGAGAATAAAAGTATAAATATTGATATTTATTGAATGTTTATAATTTTTGTATTAACCAAAAATATGAATAAATGATGATTATTGTAAAAGGAAACTATCAATTCAGAAACTGTTAAGCCAGGTTCAGGCTCGTCTGTCTTTTCTAAAATTATTTTTATCAAAGAAAATGGAAAAACGTCTACCAATTATAAATGAGAAAAGTATAATCTCCAAACTTGCTAAAAACAAGTTGCCTTTACATAATGCCAATGAGTCATTTGTTCTAAAATAATTATTGGCCTAAAACATATATAACACACATTATTCTTAAAATAGTTACTGTCAGATATATAATAGTCTATATAGTACAGTCCATGCCTTATCCAGTTGCCCCTAATTTACTCCCTAGATTAGTAAATTATATGACTACTTTAATTTTATTGAATATTTAGAAAGATAAAGTAATAAAAAGGAAAATATATAAATGCAGCATCTTTATTAGTTAAGGTAACACAACCTGTCACATTCTGGGACAAGTAATAGAACAAAAACACATAATTTCTGACAAAATGTAAATATACATATTAGGCTATTTTGATTTCTACAGATTAACAGCAAAGTGATATGAGTTCTAAATGTTTTGAAAGAAAAAGGAAAATGTATGGACTAGCAAGCATCATGAGTCAGCAGAAGTAACAAGGGGTAGAAACACATGACAGAGACTTGGATATTCAATTACATATAGAATATATAAAACAAGTTGAAAAGAGATAAACGTAATACTAGATGAAAGATCATTTTAAAAATGTGAGCAATGATCAAGAGACCTTAAAAATTAACAAATTACTTTGAAAAGAATAAAGAAGTTTTTCTATACTATATTTACATATTTTATACTTATTCATTCATTTATAATTATTCAAAAGAATGTCTAAAAGAATAAAGCAGATGCATTCAACAAGAAAATTGTAAATTAAAGTATAAATTTAAATCAATAATAATTACAAAAAATGTCAATGTAGATTACAAAATTGGGTAAAAATCTTAGTATGTACTATTTACTTAAAAGGTATCTAAAAATAAGGATATGGATAGCTTGAAAGTTAAAGGTTGTAAAATAATGTGCATGGGAAAACTGCAAACTAAGAAAATATATGAGGTCATGTTAATATTAAAAATATGGAATTCATTGAAACAACATTATTAAACAAATAGGTACCTAATACTTTATAATGCTTAATTCAACAGTAATGATGTTTCAAAGTATACATGCACCTAATAATATACCATCAAGATAACACAGTTTTAAGGTAATTACGCATACCAGTTGACAAATTCCCTGTCACAGTTGAAGATTTTAAATACATTTCTCTTGTTATTCAGCAAGTTAATCACTCCAAGTAGTAACAGGGTTAGAGAAAGTTTGAGTGACGTAGTAGGATCCAATACATACATACAAATGTATGTACATATATGCATAGAAAGTTTTACATAAAAACAATTTGAAATTATGTATACTTTTGAAGCACAGATGGAACATTAGTGGATATTATTTATTTATTTAAAAAACTAAACTCTAGGCTATAAATAAAATCTTTGTAATTTTCAAAGAATATGTAGCATTCCATGATTTCTGACCACAATATAAGCAGTATTGAGATCAATGGCCAAAGGTTTGCTGTTTGAAATATATTTCACTTTCATGGAGAACATTATTTTTTAAAATACTGGCCAGACATGGTGTCTCATGCCTGTAGTCCCAGCTTGCTCGGGGGGCTGAGGCCGGAGAATTGTGTGAACCTGGGAGGCGGAAGCTGCGGTGAGCCGAGATCACGCCACTGCACTCCAGTCTGGGCAACAGAGTGAGACTTCGTCCAAAAAAAATTGACCAACATGGAACAAAATCACAAATGAACAGCTTAATTATATTAATGAATAGGAAGACGATAGAATAAATGTGTAGAAGTCCTCAAAATTTGTCTATGAAAACCATGTAACTTCAATATATAATATCAACCCAAATTTTACTTGAAAACTGAGAGTTGATTTTCTAATTTACATAGAGATTAAAGGTTTTAATATAGAGAAGATGGAAAAAAATATGGGAAATTATCCTACCATGTATGAGAATATGCTATGGTAGTAGCGATTAAAACTCTATGCCATAAGCACCAAAGTATATAGCAAATTAATAAAAGGACACATAGAGTGAATAAGCAGACTCATAGCTATAACTATTAATAAAAGGGTACATAACATTGAGAAGCAGACCCATAACTATATAATGTGATGCTAAAAGATGATCTCTATGAAAAACGATAGCCATTGAACTACATACACAAAAATTATTTTATATTGATTAAATACCTAAATGTGAAAACATCTTTCTTAAGCTTATAGCATATATAATAAGCGATTTTTATTATTTTGAATAGCAAAAAAAGATTCTTTTATAGGACACAATAATTGCAAAATAAATATAAGATGGATATATTACATAAATCCTTAAAACTTGATAAAGATACATCATAAAATGTGAAAGAAAAATATAACAGCAAAATATTTGCCATATATATACACCTATATATATATACACATACATATATATATATATAAAGAGTTACATATCAAGTCAAAAAAGAAGAAAGAATATCCACACAGAAGGGAAATTCAAAGAGGTAGAGACATGTATTATCCACACATACATTAAAAAATGTTCAATATCACTAACAGTCAAGGATATAAAAATTGAATTGTAGGCACAATTATAAACCATTTAAGGCTCAGAAGATTGCCAAAAATTAATATTTGCAATCTCAAATGGTGGTAGTAATGATGAGAAATAGGAAATAGAATATATTAATAATTTTCTAAGCATGTAAATTTCCACAATTAAATTGATAACTAATTGACATCATTAAATAGGGTAGAAGATGTGCAAAAATTAAGACCCAGCTCCACTCTCGGTTATTCTTGGCCCTAGAGAAATATTCACATATTTACATGAGAAGAGCTGGACACAAATATTCAGAACCTCATTACGTGTTGTGGTCAAAAACCTTTCTCAATAAGAGTAAGGACAAATGAATTATGGTTTGTTTATATAATGGAATATTATTAAACCATGAAAATAAATGAACTGGAACAAAACAAATAACAAAGATTATTGTCACAAATATATCAAACCATACAAAAACAGCAGCAGCAGCAAATCACATAGCAAAAGAAAAATTAAAACACGTAGTATAATTATCATTCTTATGAGTTTTTTTAAACATCCAAAGCAAAACTGTGTATATTAGTTAGAGGTACACACATGCAGTAAAACTTAAAGAAATACCAATGAATGTAAGTTGCTACTTCTTAGGTGGCATCAAGAGGAAAGGAGAAAAATTATGAACAGTATACATAAGGGTTTTATTTTTACTACAAGGATGTATTCCTTATGTATACTAATATGTATATGAGTGTTCACTATTTAATTTGATATACAAATACATAATATATAGAGATAATGTGATAATGTATTCTATATTACTCTTTTATGCCTAAAGTCGCTTATTAAATTTTAAAATAGAAGTCATACAATCTTACTGACTGAAAGAGAATAAATAAAATTATTTTATAAAGTATACCAAGTAAAGACTTTAAGAACTTGGAGTTGGCCGGGCGCGGTGGCTCAAGCCTGTAATCCCAGCACTTTGGGAGGCCGAGATGGGCGGATCACGAGGTCAGGAGATCGAGACCATCCTGGCTAACACGTTGAAACCCCGTCTCTACTAAAAAAAAAATACAAAAAAAACTAGCCGGGCGACGTGGCGGGCACCTGTAGTCCCAGCTACTCGGGAGGCTGAGGCAGGAGAATGGCGTAAAAAACCCGGGAGGCGGAGCTTGCAGTGAGCTGAGATCTGGCCACTGCACTCCAGCCTGGGCGACAGAGCCAGACTCCGTCTCAAAAAAAAAAAAAAAAAAAAAGAACTTGGAGTTAAATGTTCAGCAGTAGTAATTATCTGTGCTGGACAAGTTACTTAAATTCTTCAAATCTCACTTTCTTAATTTGTAAATCAGGGATAATAACAGAATCTGCTAAATAAAGGCTGCAGATTAAAGCACAAATTTAGGTAAACTTTTGAGCCTGAGGCCTAGCACATAGTATTTGCTCAAAAAATGTAAACTGTTAATCTCACTATTATCAATAGCATATAATAAATATAAATATAATTTAAAACGGTCTCTAGTAATAATAATATAATTTAAACAAATCAGAAAAATAGGAAAATGTTGCTTAGAAAAATTTTAATATGAGTATATAAAAAAATTAAAATATGGAGAGGAGACAAGAAATAAAGTCCCACATTTTGTAAATGTCCCTTTAAAAATGAAAGATAGAAATGCTCCTTTGCAGCCAATTCTCAATGTTGGTTACAGTTTAAACTCAGTTACTTTTATTTTAATCTCAGCTTACTGTAGTGAATTCTTGAACAGAAGAAAAGATTTAAGTTGTCTGTCCCCAAAACGTGGAAATAATATGGGGTAATGATAAATATGTGGTTACTTATCCTTCCAAAAATCATATTGGAAACATATGCCATTCTAGATTATATCTGTGTGCAATGCTTCACAAATTATCAATATCATGGAATATTTTTCTTAGAGTTATCATTAACTCATACCACATTTCCAGAGTGTAATTTAGGTTTATATGCCACTTGTTACATATAAAATTGTTAGAAATTTGGTAGTGTTTCAAGAGTGTTATTACTTGAATCTAAAGATAATTTCTAAGTCAAGGATTGGAATTACCTGAGTGCCTAAGGAGTATTTTGTTCCATCTTATATTTTATAAGAAGATTATCTTAAAAATTCTTATTTTACATAATTTTATTCCAACTAATTTAAAAGAATTAGTTTCAGACCTACAAGGCAAAACTGTCTTTGGAATTCAGCTGAACTTCCAGATACTGTTTAAATAACATGAAAGTAATTATATAAATTTTAATTAATAAGGAATCATGAACTTTTTCTATTTTTCTTCCTAAACAAGCAAATGCACACTGGAAGTATATGCCTTTTAGAAGGATAAAATAACTTTTGGTAAATTATTTGATATTTTAAATATATGCCTGTGGGTAAGTCAAAATGGATCTCTTTATAGATTTCAAAATGACTAATATGGTGATGTGAATGTTAAACAATTAGATGTTGTCTTATTTTTATTTTTAACCAAACTTAATTTAATATTTGAGGGACTGTAGTAAATATTTTTTCAATGGAACAATAAATATTTATATATTATTTTATTCCTTATGTTTACTAATATTACTAATATGTTTACTAATATTACTTATATATATTAAAAACATAAGTGATAAAATAATATATATTAAATTAAGTTTGTTAAAAATAAAAATAAGACAACACCTAATTGTTAAACATTCACATCACTATATTAAATAGTCATTTTGAAATCTATAAATAGATTCATTTGTATACCAAATAATTTACCAAAAATTATTTTATCCTTCTAAAAGGCATACAGTTTCAATGTGCATTTGCTTATTTAGGATGAAATTAGATGATATATATGTTATGAAGTAGAAAGACAAAAATATATATATAAAATCTTTGACATTTTATAACAGAAAAATAAATGTATTAATATATATTATTTGAAATGATATATATGCTATGAAGTAGAAAGACAAAAATACGTATAAAAACTTTGACATTTTGTAATCTTTTCTGAAACTTTGAAATTAGCATTTCCCCTTACTAGTAAACTGATAATATTTGAAATTCAATTTCACTGATTAAAAAAATGGACATAGATGAAAGTTAGATTTTTTTCTTTTTAAGAAACGTAATCCTGCTTGGCTCTTTGAAATATTTTTAGTTGAATTATTAATTCCTTTGTCAACAATAGTAGTCAGTATTGATAATAATAGGGCAAAGGATATGAACAGACACTTCTCAAAAGAAGACGTTTTTGTAGTCAATAGACACATGAAAAAATGCTTATCATCACTGGCCATCAGAGAAACGCAAATCAAAACCACATGCGATACTGTCTCACACCATTTAGATTGGTGATCATTAAAAAGTCAGGAAACAACAGGTGCTGGACAGGATGTGGAGAAATAGGAATGCTTTTACACTGTTGGTGGGACTGTAAACTAGTTCAACCATTGTGGAAGACAGTGTGGTGATTCCTCAAGGATCTAGAACTAGAAATACCGTTTGACCCAGCCATCCCATTACTGGGCATATACCCAAAGGATTATAAATCATGCTGCTATAAAGACACATGCACATGTATGTTTATTGTGGTGCTATTCACAATAGCAAAGACTTAGAACCAACCCAAATGACCATGAATGATAGACTGGACTAGGAAAATGTGGCACATATACACCATGGAATACTATGCAGCCATAAAAAAGGATGAGTTCATGTCCTTTGTAGGGACATGGATGAAGCTAGAAATTATCATTCTCAGCCAACTATAGCAAGGACAGAAAACCAAACACCGCATGTTCTCACTCATAGGTGGGAATTGAGCAATGAGAACACTTGGACACAGGGTGGGGAACATCACACACGAGGGCCTGTCATAGGGTGGGAGGAGGGGGGAGGGATAGCATTAGGAGATATACCTAATGTAAATGATGAGTTAACAGGTGCAGCACACCAACATGGCACATTTATACATATGTAACAAACCTGCACGTTGTGCACATGTACCTTAGAACTTAAAGTATAATAATAAACAAATAATAATCTTTCCAGTTTTATGTTACACTTACACTCCCTCTTTCACTTCCGTAGTCTTGTGACTATATACCACCTTTACCAGTACTACACTGTATACTAATTTTCCTCATAGGAATGTCATAGACTTTAGAGAAAGTTCCATTTAATGACTGTAAAATTTTATATAATCCCTTTTAGAAAATCCCAACTGGCAACAGACTCTAATGGAAATGACTGTTGTACTGATTAATCATTATGAAAAGAATTTATAAAATAAAGGTGCATTGATGCTACTGGTATGTTTTCATTTTAAATATAAGGAGATGAATCTACTCAACATTATTGTAGTAACTATAACATTCACCAGAAATTACAAATATAATTTTTAAGATATTGATGTTTTAAGCCTCAAAAAGAATGTCATGTAATTAGAGCTGCAATATATCTTAATTGCAATAAAAGAATAATTGCTTGAAAATAAATTTCAGTCTTTAATTGAAAAGAAAGAACCAGATAGTTTGTCTTTGCAATTTTGAGGAAGGAGGCATTTAATTAAATTCCACATGCATACTACTATCACCATATACAAAAGAATCAAACATTTAGTGACGATTTTAAAAATATTTTTATAGTTTATTGCATTTGAATCAGGCGGTTTATATATTTTTTTTAAAAAATGTAGTGAGCAGGCACATCTTTTGGAACAATTTTTACGAGGGAAACATTTGTATTAAAAATAGATACTTCTTTCTTTGAAATAGTGAAGTTTGGATACCACATTAAAGATGTGAACATAAAGGTATGTGTAGAGTATAATTTATGTTTATTAAGTACCTGTTATGTGCCAGTCACTGTTCCAAATATATGTTATATTTTCTCTACCCCAGCCTTCACCACAACACTCTATTTACCTGTAAGAAATCAGATTTTGACAGATCATAGACACAAAATTAGTAAATAACAAAGTTTGCTAAATTCTCAATGCCAAGACCTTTGTATAATATGCCATGTTCTCTCAAATTATTAAAATTATTAAGATGTGTGAATAGACTGCACATGACTCTATATAATAAATTGTATTGCAATATGGGAACTTCTTTAAAGAAAAATTAATCAGAAAACTAAGAGTGAGAGTGTGGGACAGAGGACGGGGATCGTAAGAATATTTTATTTTACCATTCTATGTAACACATGGCTTTATAATAATGATTTGAAGAGATATGATATGTAATTTAGCACCTTAAGCTTCAACTTGAAAACAAAGTATATGCAGAAACATGGGTTATAAAATGTGCCTTTAATAGTCAATAAAACTAGCAAGAGTCATTGCTTATTACCTGATAGCTAGTAGGTTTTCAAATTATAAAACTCATCTGTTACACTCCACTTAGCATATCTATAACTTTCCAACAAAGGATACAATCTTCAAGCAAATTACTTTAATGGGTTAAGGATTAAAGGCTAAAACAAGAGGTAGTAGAAGAGAAAGTGAAAGACAATTGCATACTGTCTATTAAGACAGAGAAGGAGATCACCTGGAGGTGCAAATCTGTTTTCTCAAACGACTGAATTAACAGCATATATAAACACTGAAAAGCAGCGTATATGCATAACAGCATATATAAAAACTGAAAATCAGCATATATATATGCTTTATTAATGGCATATATAAAAACTGGAAAACTGAAAAATTCAGACTTAGTTTCAGATGTAGTCACAGATATTTTTATATTTGTAGTGAGTATTTATTATAATTAATATAAAGCAACATGCAGAGACCAAAAGAGTGATTGTCATGATTCACTGAAGCAACTCTATCTACATTCATACAGAAGTATGTCTCACTAATTATGTATCTGTACTGGAACAAATCTTTTGAAATTCTTCACTCACTTTCAACACCAATATTTACTTTTTTATTCAGTAATAGTTTTTAAAAATGTACTAAAACTTTAATTACACATTTGAGCAAGCTTGTAACTTATTGGACATAGTGTGGAATAAAAATATAGTCTAGAGCACAATAAAGTCAAGAGTACAAGAGAAATGATTAAGCACTAATATTATGCTTTAAGTGGCAAGTGAGAATTAAAAAAAAAAAAAAAGAAAGCAGGGTCTGATCCTGTCACCCAGGCTGGAGTTCAAGTGAGAATTTTTTGAGTCACCCTACTGTGACGAAGTTGTCATCTAGTGATAAAAATAATTTAAAAGGGAACAATTTGATACTAGTGTAGGTGTTGGCAGTGTTAGAACTTCTTATCATTTTGAGCCAGTGAAAATTGCCAAGACTAAAGATGAACAGTTACATGAAATAGATTGTTTCTGTAGGATACCGAAATATTTAGTAGGCTCCTCAGTTTGACTACTATATTACACTTAAAAAGTTTAAGTGTATATTTTGTGTCAAGATATTATCCTTGCAATAATCACATTTTTCTCTTTATTGATTACTTAAACACTTTTATTCATATGTACATTCTTTCCATCCAACTACAGTACATGATGTTGGCTTTTTAGTTAGAGTTCCTCTATGTTAGGAATTCAGAGCCTCCTAGCAGGGTATCTTCAGTGTTTCAAAATCCTTTGACAAGATACAATGGCTTTTACTCAAAATTATCTAAGGGTAAGAATATATTATCAAAAACATGGTAATCAATGTGTCTTTTTTGAGCATTATCATATTGTTTTTTTAATCATAGGAACCTTACCTCTTCTTGTTCTCAGTCCTAATATGGAAAGAAGAGAGTTGAAATAACCAATGAAAATGACTAATGGAATATTCTTTATATTTTTTCATAGAGAATAAAGGATATGAAATGATGTCTGATGGCAAAGGTAAATAAATAGAATTGAAAGTCGATGGCACTGAAGGAAAATTGAAGTTAATCTTTTCCAGATGAACCAAAGAGACACATTTAGAAACCAGAAGTTGCATTTATATTGATATATTTTTCCAGGTTTGAGAAGTTCTCTGTTATTATCTCTTTGGATAAACTTTCTACCCCTCTTTCTTTACCTCCTCTCTAAGATCAATAACTCTTAATTTGTCATTTTGAGGCAATTTAGTATATCCTACAGGAGTGTTTCATTGTTTTTTATTTTTCCTTTTGTTTACTCTGTGTATTTTCAAAAAACCTGCCCAGTCTCACGAATTCTTTCTTCTGCTTGGTCAATTCTGCTATTAATAGACGCTAATGCATTCGTCAATATGCCAATTGCATTTTTCAGCTCCAGAATTTCCGCTTGATTCTTTTGAATTATTTAAATCTCTCTGTTAAATTTACTTGATAGAACTTTGAATTCCTTCTCTGTATTATCTTGAATTTTTCTGAGTTTTCTTAACACAGCTAGTTTAAATTCTCTATCTGAAAGGTCGCATATCTCTGTTTCTCCAGGATTGGTGCCTTATTTTGTTCACTTGGTAAGGTTATGTTTTCCTGGATAGTGTTGATCCTAGTAGATGTTCTTCAGTGTCTGGTCATTGAAGAGTTAGGTATTTATTGTAGTCTTCACTGTCTGGGCTTGTAGGTGCCTGTCCTTCATGGAAAGGCTTTCCAGACATTTGACAGAACTTAGGTGTTGATCTAAGCTGGGGGCTCCACAAACCCAGTAACATTGTGGCCCTTGCGGATTCGTAGAGGTACCATCTTGATGGTCTTGGACAAGATCTATGATAATTCTCTGGATTACCAGGCAGAGACTCTTGTCATCGTCCCTTACCTTTTCCCAAACACATAAAGTCTCTTTCTGTTCTGAACCACCTAAAGCTGGGGGTGGCGTTACAAAGAACTCCTCCCTGTGGCCACCACCACTCCGCTGCACTGAGTCAGACCTGAAGTCAGCACAGCACTGTTATATTATATTCAAGGCCTGTTATATCAACTCCCTGGCTACTGCCTATGTTCACTCAAGTCCCTGGAGCTCTACAATCCAGTAAATGGCAAAGTCAGTCAGGCCAGTGTCCTTCCCTTCAGGGTGGTCATGCCCCCAGACCCTGAGTGGATCCAGAGGTGCCCTCAGGAAGTCTGGGACTTGAATTAAAAACCTTAGAAATCTACCTGGTGTTCTATTCTACTGTTGCTGAACTGGCACTCAAACTGCAAGAGGCAGTCCTTCCCACTCTTCCCTGCCCTTCCAAAGGCAAAGGAGGATCACCCTGTAGCTACCACCACCCAGGCCACTAGGACTACTGCCAGACTACCTCCGATGTTCCTTTAAGGCCCAAGGGCTCTTAAATTGTCTTGTGGTGAATGCTGCTTGCCCTGGGACTCAACCTTCAGTGGCTTCCTCCTGTTTCAGGGAAAGTCCAGAAATGCCATTCAAGGGTCAAGTCCTGGAAGCAAGAGCGCACTTGGTGCTCTGTCACCATGTGGCCATGCTGGTACCCAAGTTGCAAGACAAAGTCCCCTTTATATTTTCCTCTTCTTTTCTCAAGCAGAAGGAGTTTTGCCCTACACCTAACACAGCTAGAAAATGTGCTGAGTCTAACTTGAAGCCAGCAAGTCTCAGAGGCTAACCCAAGGTCCTAGATCTAGTAACTAGGTGTCACTGCTGATTATTTAGGGCCCAAGGGCTCTTCAGTTAGCAGGTGATTAGTGCTGTCAGGATTAGGTTCTTTCCTTCAAGGCAGTGGGTTCCCCTCTGGCCCAAGGATGTGTCTAGAAATGTCACCTGGAAGCAGGGCCTCAAGACTCTGACTGGTGCCCTATACTGCTACGGCTTAGCTGGTATTCAAGATGCAAGTCAAAGTCCTCCCTATTTTCCCTCTCCTCTCCTCAAGCAGAAGGAAGGGGTCTCTTTTGAAGCCAGGAGCTGTGCAGCCTGGGGTTAAGGGAGGGACGAGGCCAGCATTCCCATGGCTGCACCTACTTATGTCTCAGTATATTACGTGTCTCCTCAGTCCACTGTCTCTGGGCCTCGTTCAGCACTAGGACTGGCCTAAGTGTTGCTGTCCTCATGGCCTATACTGCTTTTCAAGTTCATTTAGAGACACAGAGTTCTTTCAAATTCTTTTCAAGTTCATTTAGAGACAGAGCACTTTAGCTCAGGTAACGAAGTTTGCAGGAACTTAAGTTCTGACCACTGTGATGGGCTAGTTCTGGCTATCAGTGATTTAAGGGCTCCCTCTATAAGCAGATGTCAGCTGAGTTTGGACCAGTTTTTCTTTCTGCTGTAACAGAACGGCAATAAGCTTAATGCCTCACAATTGCTGTGTTCTCTCTCCCCCAGCACCCAGTGACACTCTCTGCATCACCCTGTGGCTGCCAGGAGTGAGGGAGGCATGGCATCGGCAATTCTGGATTGTTTTATTTATCACTTCAGTGACTCTTTCAGTGATATGAAGATAAAATCAGGTTAATTGATTTTTCGTTCTTATAAAGGGGTGTGTGTGTGTGTGTGTGTGTGTGTGTGTGTGTGTGTTCTTCTCTGTAGATAGTTGTTAAATTGGTGTTCTTTCCTGGGGAGGGCGGGGGGCGGGGAAGGGGATGATCACTGGAGCCTTCTTTTCCACCATATTGCTCCTCCTCTGAAGTGGTATTTATATTGATATTACTACACTCATTACAGGTAGTTAGACAGCCATGAGCGGGACAGGAGAGGGCTCTCCCCCACCCACCATGAATGTCAGGTGATGGTTTGACAATGATCACATTGCCCCTCTAAAAGTGATAAATTGAGAGCCTGCACTGGGAAAAGCCATTTCCTGATGGTCCGCACCTGTAGCACTGAAGTGATAATTGAATTCAAATGCCAGGGAGAACCAATTTCCTAGGCATACACATTAAGAGACAAAAAGGCAGAGTCTGACTTTTCAGGGCACATCATTGGAAAAGGTAAGAAAGCCTCAGGCGGGCATGCGTACAACTTCCTAAACACACTGCTGTACTCAGTTCCCAAGGGTAAGGAGGGCACTGCACATGCGGGCAGTCCATCCAAAGGGAAGAATCTTAGGAAAGTGGTACAACACGTCAGAAGAAGGCCAGCCTGTAATGTGCTGGACTCATGGTTAAACGCCTCACTTATCCTTCAAGTGGCCCGCTTGGGTCGCTTCCAAGTGTACTTTCCTTTCTTTCCTGTTATAAACCTTTCTAAAATAAACTTCCACTCCTGCTCTGAAACTTGTCTCAGTCTCTTTTTCTGTCTCATGCCCCAGTCAAATTCTTTCTTCTGAGGAGGCAAGAATTGAGGTTGCTGCAGATCCATATGGATTTGCTGCTGGTAAGTCAGATACCTTCCACTGGTAACAAACTTAGTCCCAATTCTTCTTCTGATTTTATAGTATAAGTACCTTGTTACTTCATGATTCTAATGAAAATTCTGAATACACGCAAAATTATTTTCCTTCCCTCAAAAATTACCACTATCACAACCTAGCAAGAACATTTTCCTCCCATATTTTCTAACTGTCATTTGAAGACTGAAGCTTTCACCTTTTTATCTAGAATAAAAAGATAAATGATTAGTTTTACTTCAGGAAACTTGTTTCTATAGCTATTTTGTTCTCTAAAATTTCTCTACTAGGTTGATGGATTTTTTCAAATCCTCAGATGTAGCCCCCATTAATGATTATAAACCACTTACATTTTCTAAAGTGGGTGAACAAGTGGTACCTAATTTTCTTTAGGTTTCTCACATACATTTTCAACAACATCTTAAAATTTATGGTAAGTTTAATATTTTTTGAGGAAATTAAAATAAAATTTACTGGATATCTTCATGATTACACCTATTGGCGTAATTTAGCTGATATATCATTCTTAAAAACAAACTTATCATGTCACTTCTAAGCTTTGGCTCAGTCCTGTAATTATGTTTTCAAAGCACTCAATGAAAAAAATGCACGTGTAACAGAAAGAAATTTACAGACATTTTATTTGTCTCTACATAACTCAAAGGCAAATTACACATTTAATGTTAAATTTGAGATCTTAAACATATTGTGAATAGGCCACAAAACAAGATAAATTTAAAAAAACCCATTTCCATTCAGTTTTACATGGGACATCTGACTCCATAGTAGTCTTTATCATTCATTTATCTATAAATTCTAATAGATTGTCAAGTAAATATATTCAAATATATTCAATTGTAATTGAATTAATTCAAATAATTTAATTTGGAATTATTCACAGATAAATGTTGTATCTCAATCTTTAAAGTATGCAATATTTTGATAATTTATATTAAGATCTACTGTATCAGGGTTCAGTCAGAGGAGCAAAACCAATGGAATGTATATACAGATAAAATGTGGCACCGTCCAAAGATTTGACCTTTTACAACTGTGGGAGCTAGTCAGGCATTCATTGTAAGACTGCTGTGTCCATGACTGATTCTAAACCCTGAAGTCTGTGGCAGATAGTGAGGAAGAGATGGATATATGTAAAGCTGGAAAAGAAAAAAGACAAGCAGGAAATCATAAGAACAGACTGAAACCCACATCCGTTTTTGCTACCTCTCGATGATGTATGGATTTCCTGCAGGAGAAGCTAGACTTCCTCCCTATGATGCTACATACTTGCCCCAGAAGTTGGAGAAAATGAAGGAGGATCTAGGGTTGGTGGAGCAGTTGCAGGCCTGGCTGCTGTCTCACACCAAAGAGGTCAGCCAGTAGTTGAGTAACAACATATGTGGACCGCAAAATCGTTCTTGCTTCATTTCAGACCACCAAATCTCACACAAGAAATTATTAAATACAACTCCACTACTACTAGTAGGTAAAAATGAATATACAAGGTTTAGATAAGCATGAAAATAAAGATAATTATGGTTTTAATTGATTGAAGGAAGGGGTAAAAAACCTCCCTTCTACTACAAAGAATAAATTTAAGTAAAAGAGAATCTGAGAAGCTAAGCATAATGTAGCAGAAACTTTATTGCACATATCTTAAATGATCTGTAAAATAAATTCCAAAGTTGTGATACTTCATAAATTCATAATACTCTATAATTCATACCTGTCACAGTTAATCACTTATCTTTTTTTTCAAAACTAGAACATAACATTTACTGTATTTTTGTATTCAGATAGCTAAATGAATATCTTAGGTTTCTTGGCCTAAAAGGATGTCATGAAGGCAGTATCTATTATTAACTGAGTACTCACTATACGTACAGTATTTGATAGGCATCTTACAAAGTTACTGGTAAAATAAAAACTTGTGTTTGAGTACAAAATGAGTGCCCCATTTTGTTTTGTGTCCCTATACCATTACAAATATTTCATTATATTAATAAATTCTCTATACTTGGGAAAATTGGGGGGTTTACCAAGAAGATACCAAAATTTATTTTGTAATTCCAATACTTCCTGCAAATAGATTAGAATAATACCTAATTAAACATATCAATATTGAAAATGTTCAAAGTTCTTTCCAATGCTTAAAAGGAACTAAGATCAAATCATATCAATATCTGAATATGCCAGTTGAGAGCTCCAATATTGATTCCCACTGATAATCCTCAATGCATAACTAGGAATTCCCAAAGTGAGTCTAACATGAACTCAGAGAGCAAAGTTAGTTTCTGGCTGGGTAATTGCTAACTTCAATTGCTTTTATTTTTAGTACTTCATCTCTTCTCTGTCCACTGCTGTCCTGAGATTTCCTGTCAACGCTCACCCTCAGTGCACTCCTCTGAGGTGAGTCCATCAAGGCAAAGCTGTTCTCTGCTGAACTCAATAAGAGACACCCTCAGGCTGTTGCCTCCAATTTTTATGGGGCCAAAAAGCCAGGAAATCTCCTGTAAAGACTTTTAAGCAGTTGCAGGAATTCCCATGAGCTTTTTCATAGAATTCATGAAGTGACAAATGAAATTACACAGCAAATGTCTGTAACACAACACAAAATTTAAAAAGTTTGTATATATATTTTATTTGGCAAGAAAAAGTTGATAAAGCACCAGTGATATTAGAGTTAATATTTCACTCAGCAGAAGTTAATACAATGTGTAATTTGAAATCCTGTATTAATCACATTTGAAATGCAAATTTCTCATTTTTATTTTTAAAAAGTTATGTTTATATTTCACTGAAGCTTACTTAATGAGTTATACATTTTAATTGAATATGTATTTATCTTTTAGACTCAATTAAAATTAATTGACTACCTATATGGATGCTAATTATTTAAGAAATTATTACTCTTTACAAAATTTTTTACTGTTTATGACATTATTTACTATGTCATTTTTATATTCAATACTATGAATTTGTGATATACAATTTTGTTATTAAAACATGTGTTCTTTAAAACAAAAACCAGCCCCCATTCATAAAGCTGAATGGAAGAGATAGTAGTTCAGCTGAACAATAGTAAGCTGCAATGATGATAAGAAAAGTAATAATGTAATAATTAATATTTATATGGTAAATTCAATGTGCTGGGAACTATTCTAAATAGCTCACATATATTAGCTGAGTATTGCCATTTAAGAAAAAGAATTAAAAAAAAAAACTAAAAAACAATGCTGAGGCCCAGAGAGGTAAAATAATTTTCCCAAAGTCACCAAGCTGTGAAGTGGAACTGTAATCTAACTTTAGGTACTGTGTGAATTTAACTACTGTACCCCATTGTTTAATAAATATATTAAAACAAGTTAAATGATACTTAAGTTATTTTAAATTATGTATCTTAACATAAAGTATAGGAAGATGTTAAAATTGCCAGACAAGAGTCATTTTTTAATTAGTCTTTGTATCTTCAGTGCCTAGTGCATCACTTTAGAGTGGTGTCAGGAAAACTAAACCATTCTGTTCTTAGGGAGTTTTAATACAGGGAGTAGAGACACACACACGTTTTGGAAAGTTGATGGAGAAAAGGTTCCAAAAACCATTGTTAGAAGCATGTTGTTCACAGGTTCTACCCCAGAAATTGGAGAATCTCTTAGAGGTTAGTGTGCCTCCATTACTGTGCACAACTGGCAAGTCAAAAGTGGGTGGTTCCCAAGAACATTGCCTAAGAGTAGCCATGTGAATCTTGCTTACGTACTTCAAGCATCTGCTCCCAGTGATCTCCGGAGAATAATGGTTTTTCAGTTCTGCCTTGCAGATCTTGTGCTAGTTTCCCTCATAGAAAACTGATAACAAAGATCTATGTTAAAGGATATTCTGAGAAATAATTCCAGACATCACTGCTATGAAATAGAGGAGAAGGTGAAAGAGGATATAAGAGGTATCAAGTTGATAACAGGTAAATTGTAATATCCATAACCTGACATAAAATAAACCTTATGCATTAGTCAGGCTTCTCCAGAAAAACAGAAACAACAGAATAATAGAGATACAAAGAGATTTATTATGAAAGGTTGTCTCAATTATTGTGAAGAAGTCCAGATTCTTCAGGGTAGTCAGGCAGCCTGGGGACCTTGAGAATAATCGATGTCGTCGTTCAAGTCTGAAGGCACATCACTGACATTATTTCCTCTTCCTTGGGTGGGTTCAGTCTTTATTCTATGAAGACCTGAACTGATTAGATCAAGTGCACCAACATTATGCAAGGCATTCTGCTTTACTCAAACACTACCAATTTAAGTGCAAAAACATATTTTTATAGACACATCTAGCATCCAGAATAATGTTTGACCAAATATCTGGGAATTGTGGCCTAGCAAATTGACACACAAAATCAGCAATCACATCCTTCACAAATAATTTTAAAGTTAATAATATAATAATAATGAGTGTTAAATCCAACTATTTTTATTAATTAAACATTGTAATATATACATATGGCACACATGTATATATATGGCACACACACATTATATATAGACATATGTGTGTTTTCTGTGCCTTTGCTGCAAGCTTCTATCTGAACAGATTTATAGCCTATATTTACACATGGAAATACAGTACAGCTTGAGGTTGTGCAAAACAAAAACCTCAACATTTTTTCACATAAAAAAAATCTTTTTTATGTGTCAGTAAAATTCTTAATTATCTTCCTACTTTTATCTAGTTCATACTTGGTTTTGTATGGAGACTTCAGAAGATTCTGTGCAGATAGGTGTTTATGGAATAATGGAACAGAAAAGAAAACAGGATCTGATTGAAATTACTGAGTACCATTTTCTGATCCATTCTATTTCTGATAATGTGATCACATGCTGATTTGCAAATTTCTGTTATGTAGAAGTAGAATTTAATACTTATAATTTTAAAAGCAATTGCATATTTTCTGCATGAAAAAGATCATCATAACTGCTCACTTTCAATCAATATTTATTGAACCTTCATAGGATGCATTAAAAAGACAGGCTAGAGATTATATGTGTAAATTACTAATCAGTTGGATAATAAACTTTTTTTGTTATCATTATTATTGTGTGTAATAAATAACAGAAAATAGTGGATTTTAAGAAAAGAAAATAAACTTGCAACACTACTGTAAAGGCATCTGAACAGCACGCATAGACATTTTGTTTAAAGAATTTTTCTGAATGTGTTTCTTCATCTTATTCACAGGTTCTATTCAAGTAGTGAAAAATTACGGCACCAAAATCTGTCATTTATCACTCCTGGAAGCAGTAAGATGCAGCTTCATTTTGTAGAAAGTCAGAGATATACTGACTTGTTGCTAAATATTAGAGAAATGCACTATGACAATAGCGTATGAAATAATACAGATAGTGTTTTTTCTGTGTCTAATGTGTCTGTTTTCTCATTTTAATTTATGTTTTCATCTCTTCAAGAATCTGCCTATATCCTACTCTTCTTCCATTTCCACACTTTAAATAAAAAACAGGACAGGGTGGGAAGAACATTCATGTGTCTGCAAACCACTCCTGCCATATCCATACTTCATTGTTTCTCAGTCATGAGTGTTATGACCAAATTTAGGGTTCCCTGGGACTCAGTTTCTATGCAAAAGGATAATATGAGTAAATTTTCCAGCCTCAGTAGTTGTTCTATACAAGAGGAAATCTGAGAATTTTTCTCCTTCTGTGACATAGGAAGTCGAATATAATATCATCTATAAAATTATATGATTAATTGAAAATGGATCAGAATGTTAAAAAAAAAGGTCAATTTATCTCTTTAGGGTAGCTACTTTTTGATAATAGGTATATTTTTGTCACAAATACATTTCAACAATTAGGAATTAAGACTTATAGAGGATATAGAAAATGTGTGTATTTGTATAAGTGTATATGCATATATGTATATATTCTTTATATATGTGTGTTTATATGTGTGTATGTGTGTAAAATCCTATTGAAGGAGCTCAAAATATAGTTTAGAAAACATAAAATTAAAATGTGAAACAACAGGGTACAATGGCACACAGTATATAAGTAAGCTGGAACATGTTTATTAACGGAGCCTTCAATCAGAAATAGTCTGCTGTTGTTTCTACTTCCAGTTTTATACATTAATGGATGCTCAGGCTATCTCAATGTCAGTTTTCTTAGAGAAAAGCATTAGTTTGAGAGAACCAAGTGCCATAAATATGTTGTGAAGAGCTAGAATATCCATGACATGTCTCCTATATCTCCTATATTATTCTAATGAAAAAATACATTATAATAAAATGTAATGAGAGCAAGTACATGTGTTAATACATAATTGTTTATTGACAAGTATGTATAAGCATTATTTTAGGCTCAAATAATGGAAGAAAAAACAATATTTATTTAATCACTTTACTGAAAGTTCATATACTATAACCCTAAAAAGTCAACAAGCAAATATTCATATATCTAAACAAGGGTCCCCAGAGAAACTGGATTCACCCCAGAGAATTCAAATGAAAGTATTCCATCAAAGAGATCCCTTTCACAGAGATAGTCAGGCTTAAGGAAACAAGGAAGGGATTGTGAGGTAATCAATAATTAGCAATAGCAGAAAGCCAAAACTATCCGAGGGCTGAATGGACAAAGGAAAGGAAGGAATACTGAAGCTCCCTGAGAACCAGGACTGTGGAGTAGGGGCTGCAGTCTAGGAAAGACAGAGCCACTGCTAAAGATGCTATGCAAAACAATCATCTGACACAACAGGCTAATAGTGCTGAGAGGAGCAAAAATGTTTTTTTAAAAAATTAAGAAAAGGAACAATTAAACAAATTTAAAACACGTCTGTCTTCTCTGTGCATCCCATCATCTGTAGGTGCTTCCCACTGCCTGAACTTCCAGGAAATCAGCTAATCAGGAAATATATCGGGGGAGGTTAACAAATTTGGGCAAGAGCCCATTACCATCAAGAGACAAAGCTGTTTCCTGAACAACATCAGATTTACACAAAAGCTCATTTGTGTAACAGTAATGCTTTGTTTCCTCTCTTAAAGTATCCATTTACCTAACGAGGCTCCAGGTAGTTTTAATTAATTTTATAATTCTAACTACTGCTCTCTAACAGAGTTTTTATTAATTTGGAAGTAAAAAAACATACAGTCTCAGAGATGACAGTGTGTGCTATTAAATAGAACTTCATGGACTCTAACTATGATAATCAGTTCTTTTTACTATAACCTGTAGCCTATAAAACATTTGATTGACAATACAAAAAGAAAGCTCTATAATAGAGGGACGTATGGTTTCAAGAACCAATGATTTTCTGTCACCTGGACAATGGTGCTATCCTTGGGTGCTGTCTAGGCTATATTCTGAGGGAAGCCAAATCTGAGTCATAGTTTAGCGTCAGGATGTTTAAGACCCGACTATCAAGACGTGTGGGAAAAAGGGAAAGAAAACTAGACAGGGCAGACACAACTGCCTCAGCCAACCCTTCTCAGAAGCTCTGGAGTAGAAATGGCTCATCTAACCTGTCCTGGACTGAGCAAGAATGAGTAGCCCTTATAAATGCCTCTTTTTTTCCATTTTTCTATCTTTTCCCCTTCCTCCAACCTCAATTAATCATGAGTTGTTTGCCATCCTAACAAGGAAATGGCTTTGAGCAAGGTCTCTCTTAGCAACAGAGGCCATCTGAAAGTGTTGACGTCTGAAGGCTCTCATCAGACAGCATTCTGTGAATTAGGACAATATATTCTTCTTTGAAGGAGCCTCTCCATTGTCCCTCTTCACATTCATCACAGATGCATTTTCTCCTGAGATATACAAACTAACTTTGGCAGTAATTATGAGCCTTATTTTTCATTCTTTGTGAACTTGAGTAGATTTGTTTTTCTAGAAGTACCAGATCATATATGTCTGCACATTATTTATGTCCACTTAACCTGTCTCCTTTCTAAACTTTACCTAATTTATTATACATATGTCATTCTTTCAGGCCATTTCAAATCAGTTTTTGAATTCTTACTCAAATACAGTTGCCAACTACAAAAACTCCTCTTTTCTTTCTGCCTTTATAAACACCAAAATCAAAGGGGAAAAAAAGCTTTCAAATTTACTCTTAACATTCTTCAAAATGCATGATGGGTTTGTGGTAAATTTGTGATATTTCTGACAAAACTTCACTTACTGGCTACAGCAGCCGAAAATGAAGCAGAAGGCTGTTATGATCATTGGACCCTGAAAATCCCATGCACCGTTGTTAAAACAACATGGTGTCTCTCTTTGGAAAAAGCTTTCACTTTTCTCTCTCTAGCCAGCTAAAACAGAATGTAATTAGGACAGAGAATGGAAATCTGAAGCTCAAACAAAAGGCTGTATTGTTATGAAGTTTAAAGGTGAGTTTGTACAAATATCAAAAACTAATTAAGCAGAACAGGTGATATTTAACTACTTTGAGACTTCAAAAAAGGAAAATTGATTTTTGTCTCATTGGATTAAATTACATTTTCATATTGATTGACACAAAGCGCTTCTGTTACTTCTCTTGTAGACAAGGTAAATACACTAGCTGCTATTTATTCATGAAACTCTGTCTCTCAAAATTTCAGGGAATGTTATTCTAGCATTTTATTATAGAACAAATATTCTGACAGATGATGGTATTTTGGAAGATAAACAGAAATATACATCCAATCACTTCCACTGTGCAATTTAGACCTAAAAAGTAAGGCATAGAAGTGGTAGAACATATTCACGGGTCAATCTTTTCTATCTGATATAGATTAAGATCGATCAAGTCAATAAAACTTAATTAAATTTTGACCATTAATATTTTTGACAGTCCCAAAACTAAAGTATTGACTAAGTACAACTAGTAGTTCAATTATCATTTCATTTACTTCCAGGAAGTTATAAAATGATTAAGAAAAAAAAAAAAGATGTTAGAAGCTCTATAGAACCATTAAGCTACAAGAAAGTTAAGAAAAGTGTCTTTAGAAAATGGGGCAGGGAAAAGCATGAAAATATAGAAAGAATATTATTCTCTGAATCACAAAATACTCGCCTCCACCTACAGAAAGACACCAGTTTTAAATAGTTTGTCTTGCTTTGCTTTGTTTTATAAAGTAAATAATGTGGTCTGGCGTGGTGGCTCAGGCCTGTAATCATAGCACTTTGGGAGAATGAGGTGAGAGGATCACGAGATCAGGAGATCGAGACCATCCTGGCCAACATGGTGAAACTCCATCTCCACTAAAATACAAAAAATTAGCCAGGCGTGGTGGCACATGCCTGTAGTCCCCGCTACTCGAGAGGCGGAGGCAGGGGAATCTCTTGAACCCAAGAGGTGGAGGTTGCAGTGAGCCCAGATCGCGCCACTGCACTTCAGCCTGGTGACAGAACAAGACTCTGTCTCAAATTAATAAATAAATAAACAAATAAATAAAGTAAGTAATGTGATAGAAATGCTTGGAAGGAGAAGGGAGGTTCAGTGAAACAATTAAAAGTTAACCTTTAAAAACAAAATAATTGCATGGTCACTGTTCTAGGCCTTTATTGTGTTGATAGGAGGCTAAAACAGCGTGGAAATTCTCGGGACAGTAAAAGGATTTGTAGAGTCTCTGTGGGATAAGATCTGGAGAAGAAATGGAGCACATTTAAAAATGAAAAACAAATACAAAAACGAACACAAAGTCTCATAAAAAGATCAGGGCTATGGCCGGGCGCGGTAGCTCAAGCCTGTAATCCCAGCACTTTGGGAGGCCGAGATGGGCGGATCACGAGGTCAGGAGATCGAGACCATCCTGGCTAACACGGTGAAACCCCGTCTCTACTAAAAATACAAAAAACTAGCCGGGCGAGGTGGCAGGCGCCTGTAGTCCCAGCTACTGGGGAGGCTGAGGCAGGAGAATGGCGTGAACCCGGGAGGCGGAGCTTGCAGTGAGCTGAGATCCGGCCACTGTACTCCAGCCTGGGCGGCAGAGCAAGACTCCGTCTCAAAAAAAAAAAAAAAAAAAAAAAAAAGATCAGGGCTATCATAGGGAATTTTTTTAGTGTGTTTTGTATCCTCACTTTCCTCCTCAAACTAAAATATCAAATGGCTTTCCTTTTTTCCTTAAAGTTTAAGAAGCTTAATATCTTCTAAAGGTCTTAAATGATTTCACACCTAACTACTTTTCTGATCTTATTTCCTATCATTCTTCAGAATGGCTCATTCTGCTCTAGCCACACCAGAATCATCACAATTCTGTGAATATTCCAGGTATACTCTAAACTCAAGCCTGTTGCAAAAGCTGTACCTTACATTCCAGATATCCACATAGCTTGCTTGTTATTTCCTTCAGCTCTCTGCTGAAATATCAAGGGGAACTTCCCTGACAACCCTGTATCAAATTTCACCACCCACTGTGATCTGTTTAACCTTGCTTTTATTTTTTCCCGCAGCTATGGTCACTTTACTATGGTCATTAAGGAAGGTTCAATAAATATATACTGAATGATTAAATGTATCTCAGTACATCCCTACAAAAATCGTTAGGATAAAATAAACTTTCATTTGTGACTTATGAAATTGGGCATCCCTTATAGGATAAAATGAAGCACTTAGTAGAGCTCTAAGATAAAGCAGGGTTACAGGTAACAGATGCCTCCATGGTAATTATTGAACTAGTCAGTTACTCTGAGACAGCAGAAAAGCATCTCATAGAATTATAGTTCTGTGCGAGTGAGGTACAGAGAAAAGAAAGTGAGAAATTTCAGGTACTTATTATTTAGTAAAATGATGGCAATATACTATAAAGGAATTTTGTTAAATTCTCTACGTTGGAAACTATATCATATGGTTCTGGTGCATGGCTTTATGGTGATTTGATGTGCCTGAAAGATAGGCAGTAAGGGAATCAGAGGCCCTAGGTAGATCAACAGTTTATCAAAAGTATTCTGCCTCACTGATGAGCTTTTTTAAGGAGCTACAGAGCAAATAATTAGAAGCTTAAAATGCTGGAGAATATCAAATTTCCTATATTTAATAAGGAATCATATCTGGCACATTCCAAACTGTTTTAAAAACTTCATGGGTAAACAAAGCCAAATATTTACTACCTGTCTACATTTCCTACTTTTCAAGTCTCTCTCTCTCAAAAAGCATTTTTTAAGGAAAATAAGAACAAATCTAGTCTTAATATTTTTCTAACTGTAGAGGAATAAACTTTTCCTAGAAATATAGAAGACACTGAGGGAATTCAATATTCTCTTTCAGGTCTGTAACATTTATTCAATAACAATGGAAATGAGAACCACTAAAAAGAGAGAAGACAGTTTGTCCCAGGCCATGCCACTAAATCTTTGGTTCCATTTATTAAATAAAGTGAAAAAGCATCTAGTTGTTCTAGATCATTATTTCTTAAAGAGCATAGTGTTTAGAACAAATATGTAAAAGGGATTTAATCCACATCTGAACCTGAAATCAATCTTTTGATGTGAATGTCTCTGTTCTTCATTATTTCTGCATAGATTTTATCAGAGTTTGTTTCACCCTTGGTGATTTAAAAACATGTTGATGTGTTGATTGAATAAGTTAATACATGAATTAGTGTGCTCACTGGGAAAAAAGCATATTTTAACTTCTGTTATACTTACTAATAAGAACATCAAAAAGTAGGGAGACCATTATGTCCTTGTGACAAACTAAAACAGGACTAAACATCTTGAGTTACTTTTCTTGAATTAAATTAATACAAAAGTTTAAAATGATATTTAAAGTTACATTTTTCAAATCTTTTTAAAATTATTGTATTGCTTTTTTATTTTTAAGTTCCAGGGTACATGTGCATAATGTGCACGTTTGTTACATAGGTAAATGTGTGTCATGGTGGTTTGCTGCACCTACCAACTAATCAAAAGTGAAGTGATTTTCAAATTCCATGTTATCAATTTCCCACTATGATTATGTGTCATAGTAGGAAAAGTTTTAAAGTTACTAAAGAGTAATCTAAACCAATATTGTTTCATAAAATGTTGTTCACTGGCCACATCTATAATGTACAACTGTGGAGACTTTTAAAAATGGTGAAGTTAGTCCAACCCCACAGCTGGCATGCTATCAGGACAAAGATTTTTGACAGATTGGGCACACGATGCCCATATCAGAGTTGCTTGAAAAAAAGAAAAATGATTTTTACTCATCATATGGTTTGACATGGTCATAATGTTTCAACATAATGTATGGGAAGAACAGAGCACTCTAAGTAAATGCTTGTATTAGTACGTTCTCATGCTGCTGATAAAGACATATCAGAGACTGGGTAATTTATAAAGAAAAAGAGGTTTAATGGACTCACAGTTCCACGCGGCTGAGGAGGCCTCACACTCATGCAGAAGGCGTCATGTCTTTCATGGTGGCAGATGAGAGAGAATGAGAATGATGTGAAAGGGGTTTCTCCTTCTAAAACCATCAGATCTCATGAGACTTATTCACTATCACGAGAGCAGTATGGGGGAAACCCCTACATGATTCAATTATCTCCCACCAAGTCCTTCCCACAAAAAGTGGGAGTTATGGGAGCTACAATTCAAGATGAGATTTGGGTAGGGACACAGCCATATCATATCAATGTTGCATCCCAGAGTATCATAGTTTTTCGCATCTGGTTGGTTAGAACCTGTCCCATGGCCTCACATAACTTAAAGGTGGTAGAAGAGTATACTTATGCAGGCACTTGGAATAAAAGAAAACAACAAAACGACAGAATTCAAATCTCTGAGTAATGGGGCGAAAAAAACTATTTTAAATGCTTTTAACAAGTTCAATAAGTATGACAAAATTTATAACCACTACTCTGATTTAACTTCTGTAAATGTTAGAGAGGTTTTGATTTGAACTATTGTATTTAATTCCTTTACTCATTTAATTTAGTAACGTAATTGAAAATATTTGGTTCTGATTCAGTTTGTTACATAAATATAATACTCTCCTAACTTTTAAAGTTTCTATGAATGTAACCAAAATTGATATATACCCTTTTCGTAATTCAAAATATTTATCATATAACATCAACAAAGCATTGCACTTATTAATATTTCATTCTGCTTATTGACTGTCTGAAAAGATGAAGTAAAAAAGTAAATGCCAGGGGAAATATATTCCTGTTTGTGACGTTTCTGAAAAAGTAAGCTATTTTTGCACACTGCAGTATTTGATGATATAGTCATCTCAAGTGCCACAGCCGGTTGAAAATCTCATTCCCTCCATTTGGAGACTTTTACATTTATATTTACAGAGTTGTCTCAGGAGCTAAAATGAACAAGAAACTATATACACACACACACACGTACAATCACAAACACATATATGTATGTGTGTGTGTGTATATATATAATTTCTTAAACCTGAATATTAAAACTAAATAGACCTACCAGACAATTAGGCTCAATAATAAATAAGGTCCTTTGATGATTTAACAAAATGTGTAAGATAATATAATAGTTATGCTAATAAGCAAAAAAATGTGAAACAATTTTATGCCAATCAAAAATGAGCCTCATCTAAATCTGCCATTATCTTAGATGATTATGAGAAGAAAACATAGTATGAAACAGATTTTATGTGGATTACCAGAGGGGATTACAAAACTCTGTGACTTGAGGTGTTTCTCTCTTCTCTGTGAGAGGAAAAGCACATCATACTGATCTTTTGATTGAGCTATTTGACAAGCTAGATGACAGGTCACAGCTGAAAAGACAGCTGGTGTTAGGCATTACCCATCACTCATATGCCAAAATATATTGTGAGCTCGACTTTGCAATGTTCAAGCACATGCTGATCATGGTCTGTATCTAACGTCATATCAGAAAATAGAATAGGGTGTTTTCATCAAGCAAAGTTGAGTAAGTCCACATTTTCTATGGGATATTTTGTGTTATATTGCCAGAACCAGTACTTTGACTAATACGAGCAATCAATCGAATAATTCAGATACATTTAATTTGAATTAAGAGAGAATATTGAGGTATCCAATTTAATTGATATAGTTACCATAATGATTGTCAATTTTCCACCTCAGTTTATTACTGTATGTGAGCAATTATAGCTCAGTGAATACTAATTTCTTAATGATGAAGATTTCTTAATGATGAATACACATATACATAAAGAAAGAAAGAAAGAAAGAAGAAAAGAAAGAAAAGAAAGAAAGAAAGAAAGAAAGAAAGAAAGAAAGAAAGAAAGAAAGAGAAAGAAAGAAAGAAAGAAAAGAAAGAGAAAGAAAGAAAGAGGAAGAAAGAAAGAAGGAAGGAAGGAAAGAAGGAAAGAAGGAAGGAAGGAAGGAAGGAAGGAAGGAAGGAAGGAAGGAAGGAAGGAAGGAAGGGAGGGAGGAATTGGTATGTAATACTATTTTTTACTAAAATGCATAATTATTTTTATCCTCTACATCTTGCTTGACAGTTTTGGTGTATTACCTGTATTGACTATTTTCTTACCTATTTTCCCTAATATAGGACAGAATGAAAAGGATCTTTTAGAGAAAAGTGTTGCAAGGGATGTTTGATTATTTTACATAGAGTAGAAGAAAACCATAGTTTATAAAGGATACAAATGTTATTTATAAACTAGATTTTAAACAATTAAAGTGATTTATTACAAATTATTTCCTTCTATAGGTTATCCTGAATGAGGTTTTCAAGCACGAACAAAGGTAGAAAGAATGAATGTTTTTGAAACTTGACATTTCAAATAAATATATAAATAGGCTGTCATATATTGTCATACCTTGTCAAAATTAGAATAAATAGAATTCTATTTTATGCCAGATACGGAGATATAATTTAAATTGCATATGGAAACAGAAATATATATTTATCTTTTTATAATCATTTAATAAAAAATGAACGATTCTTTAACTCACCATTATTTACATTTTAATTAATGTTTAATGCAACTACCAGAAATTAATTCTATATTTTATTTATTACACAGAAATACATGCCATCAGTGCATATATATTTTACTTATTATGAAATATTATTTTTTTATATGTCTAACGAAAGGATCCACTTAAATATGTTGAGTAGATGATAAATTAAAAAATGTATGTAGCTGGGATAGACAACTGAATGTTATAATTAGTAAGAAGTTGATAACATTAATTTCCCATCCATAACAATTACTAGTACACACTAAAACCATAAGCAGTAATGTTTGATTTATAATGTAGTTTGTGAGTCTATTAGAGAAATTAATCAAATCTTTTTATCACCACAAATCTGGAATATTTTGAAAAGGTGTTAGAAATTTGTATTTAGTGGTAACACTTCTTTTTTTACAGTCACAAGATTTAAAATTAGCTTGTCTCATTCATGCACATCGAAACAATACTCCCTTCAGATGATAGCATCAAGAATAATTCTTTGTGTGTTTAGAATAAATGTCAAGGTTAATTTGGGCTGAAATATGCATGGCCCTCATTAATGACTTTCAGGAAAACTTTAATGTGATGAAATTTCTTCTGGGCAAGCTGTACATTGGAAAGGAGGTTTAGAAGTCCTCAGAGACATTCATCTATGTCACTGAATTCCATTCCTATTACTCTAAGAAACCATATTGTTTTTAAACCTCCTTACTAACTTTGATACTCACCCAAAATGAGGAAAACATTTAGTGATAATGTGAGTAGACAATAAATAGTATATTTTAAAAATACTAGCAACTATTTACTTAGTTTTTCTCTTTTAAAGCTAGTGTTTTTGTTATTATTACAGAATTTATATATTCCCTGCTGCACTGTCATATTCAAATTTGCAGAGGCAAATAGTAATGCAAATTTTTAACTTAAAAAAATTAAAAATTCAAGTTAAAACAATAAAGAAGATTTAACTACAGAAAATTTCTAAGAATACTACCAAAAACTCCCAAATACACTTCATTCATTAAGGTTTTCCTATTGTAAATGTATTGTCACATTTGAATTATTATTTTCTCCTGCTTTCTGTCTCATCCTCACATTTGTGTTTATATGTAAATACACACACTGTCTCACACATATATATTATTAAGAACCATTTGAGAATAACTTGGAAACATCATGAAACTTTCCTTTTAAAAACATCCATGTATATTTCTTAAGACAGAAACATTGTTTATGTAATTGTAATAAAACTATCAAAGTCAGGAAATTTGACACTGATGTATTACTATGATCCAACATAAAACTTTACTCAAATTTTGCCAATTTTGCCCCCACATTTTTCTCCTAGAACTTTCTGATCCAAGATCAACTCAAGGATACACATTGCATTTACTTTTTATGTCTTTTTAGTCCTCTATTAGTCTGAGCTGATTTATCAGTCATTCTTTGTCTTTCAAAATTTCAAAATTTTTAAGACCATATGCCTGTTTTTTGGAAAATGCCTCTCAGTTTGTGTTTGTCTGATGGTTCATTAGTTTTTGGCTTAGCATATGCATTTTAGACAGTAATATTATATAAGTATTCATCTTCAGTGCAATATATCAGGAGGCATATGATAACCATTTGTCTCCTATTAGCAATGTAAACTTTGAACACTTGTTTAAATGGTAATCTCCAAATTTCCCTCTGTAAAGTAACTATTATTACTTGTATAATAACTAAGTAATTTGAAGGGGAGATATTTGTTGATAATGTAAATAACCTGCCCATTATCAAAATTTTATTCATTAGTTTTAACATCTATTTTTGCCAAAGTCTGCTGTTGCTATGATTTTTGCATAATGGCAATTATTTCTTCCATATTTATTAATTGTTAATCTGTTGTAAAAATATATTATCCTTCTTTTCTATTTATTTTTTATGTCTTGCCCAATGCATTTTACTTAATTTGGTGAATTAAAATCTATTACTGTCATTATTTATGTTTATTCCCAAATTATTCCAGTTTAATCAATGTGAACCCATACAACTTCAAATTTTCGACACGTTTATCAGTTTTTGTATACTTTATTCTTCTGTCACAAAAAGATATTTCAATCTTATATAAAGCACTTGTTTTCTTCCCCAGTCCTGCAATCATCCATTTCTCTAAGAAGCAATGATTCTATATACCAAAATATTCAGAAAATGGTTTGTTCAAGTAGTATAATTTTTAAAATGTTTTTAAAAATTCAAATTTATATACTTTAGAAAATTTGAGGGACATAATATCACCTATGTTTGCAACACAAAAATATAATTTAACCTTGGGAACTATAAAATATACAATATTTTATTATAAAGCAAGATTTTTTAACACAATGCAATTTAGAAAACTATATATAATATACTATTAAAAATAATAATGTTTTCTCAAATGTACTGACTAGTAATACCATAGTGAAAGGTGACTTATAATTTTCCAGGTAAATTTGGAAAAGTAAATATTTAGAGTTAAGAACAACAATACAAATATTATTTAAATAGAACTATGTATATCCCACCAAGGGAATCCAAGAAACTTGAGACTTGGCAGTTCACAACCTCATCTTATCTAGGTATGTCATATTATAGTCAAACTCAAGTTTATATTACTTACCTTAGTACTTGAAATATGCTAAGTATGCATTAATCCACACTTAATGAATAAACAAAGAACTCACGTTATAAAGGGAAAAAGGGTAGATAAAAAAGAATAAAAAAAAAAATAGAGGAAGAAAATTTAGCCACTTCTCAGCAAGATTTTCACCTTTGCTGAGGAAGTACTATGACAAGTCAAATTTGAAGTACATGCTTAGTCTCAAAGACTAATCTGATATTTTGTTTTCAAAAAGGAAATTACTCTAAGAAATAGGAAGAATATAACACAATTCTTGGTAAGGAGAAAAAGTTGGTCATGATGGATAATGCGAAATATATGGCCTCAAAATCAAGTACTTGAAAATCAAATAAGAAAAGAAAAAGTATTATATTTGTGTTGACATATACATTTGTTTGTGATGAAGGATTAACATTTTATCTGATTAGAAAACAGGAGGAAGTCAGCATAGATTAAAGAGGTTTTACAACAAGAATGCATAAAGCATTAAATCATAAGATAGATTTCAGAAGAGCAAATATTTCAGTGTGTGGATTAGTATGTTCTTACACTGCTATAAAGAAGCTACCAGAGACTGGCTAATTTATAAACAAAGGAGGTTTTATTGACTCACAGTTCCACATGGTTGGGGAGGCTTCAGGAAACTTACATTCATGATGGCATGGGAAGCAGGCATCTTCACAAGGCAGCACGAAAGAGACAAGAGAGAGAAGGAACTACCAAACACTTGTGAAGCCATCAGATCTCACAAAAACTCACTATCCCAAGAACAGCATAGGAGAAACTGTCTCCATGATGCAATCACCTCCCACCAGGCTTCTTCCTCAATACTTGCAGATTATAATTCACGATAAGATTTGGGTGGGGACACACAGACAAAACGTATCTGCGTGTTTGTAGTTTTGGGTGCTAGGATACACTGGAAAGCTGGATTGATTTGAATTTTACCCTGTCATTTATTCAACTGATAACTTTTACTGGGTCTTTGATTCTAAAAACTTTCATTAATTGTATTTCCCATTGTAAGAATTGGAAACATTTTTAGTCCTGTAAAATTGTTTTAACCAGTCAGTTTATTCGTGAACCTATTCATCTTTTACAACACCTTGCCAAAACAGTCATTAATAGCCAGCACACACTACCAAATGTTATGTTTTCTAACTATTCTCTTAGAGCTGTCAGGCAAGCAAAAACATTTTTCCACCTCTAAAATTATTGCAGATGATAGGTTTAATAAATGTTATATCACTGTGTAGCATGGATCTCCAAGTTTCTACCTGTGGTATTAGTTTCCTAGGTACATGTTGCCTAAATGCTAAGCCATTGTTAAATATTTTAGTTTTTAGTCAAAATAGTACCTTATTTTATATCAGTTTCTTCACCAGTCAAGATAGTCTAAACTATGTTTCTAATAGTTTCACATATGTTTCACAGGGATCTGGATACCTCAATATTTTCTCTCTAAGATGTAACATTTCTTCCCTTTAAGTATTGCAGATAGGACAAAGAAAGAAGTGGTGGAAGATCACATAAGACGTTTTAGAATCTAGCTCAAGAATACACCATTTCTTTTCACATACCATGGAGCAGCAATACTCACAGAAATATTTATAGTGCAAATAGGGAAAAAAGTGTCCTGTTATTCTTAAGAGAAATTGAAAAACTATTTGGTGACCTGAGATCACTTCTCTGAAACTTGAGATAAGGAAAAACATTATTTAACTGCATGTGGTATAAAAGCAGTAATTGGTGCTTATAGAGGAGGGACTTAAGATAGGAGAGAAGAACAATGAGGACATTTGTGTCATTATATGTATCTAGACAAAAGTGAAACACGATTGAAACTAATGAAGAATGGAGATAATGGAGGGTAAACCCCACATAGAAGTTATATCATCAAGGAATAATTATTGCATTAGAAGACTGAATTAAAATTTATATAAAGGAATCACAGATCTATTTTCAATTTTCTCACCTGGAAGACAAGGTAAATAGCTTTCCTGGACAATATATAAGATATATCCTATCTTTAAATGGATAAACTTTACATTTCACCTGTTGAATTTGAATTGCCTATAAACTGTCTTCATAACAAACTGGCAGTGGGAATATAATTTTGAAATTATGGACACAAAAGAAGCTAAAATAATTTACATACATATAAATATTAGCTATAGCATTATAAATGACACAATACACTTTATATATATATATTATATATAATATATATATATATTTTCATCAAATATGTACATAGCACTGTATTCCAGGTATGGTAATAGATATTAGAGATTCAAATAAAAAAAGGGACCCCCAACATAGAGGATCTCATCTCTACAGCTAAAATTAAAATAATGTAAAAATAAAAATACAGTCTAATACATACTAAATAGAAAACCATTATTATTGCATTTACATAGGTAGATTATGCACCAGATAAATATTAACATTGGGGCTCATTCTACATTGGTTTTACTTTATTTAGTGTGTATTTTAAATTAACAATTGTAAAATTTGCAACAAAATAAAGCCATATAATAAAGTTATCACTGAGTTATTTGCTCGTTTGTTGAATACTTTGGGAGTTGCTCTTTTTGCTATTGCTGTTCTTAATTTCCTTTTTTTATGGAATAGGGATTCACAGTAAAGAGATTTATTAAATATGAGTCACAAAATAAGACATTAAGAAACCTGCAGTAAGGACCCTAGGAAATTCCAGGATTTAGATAAGGCAAAAGAGATAAAGAGGGTGGAATCTGCAGAAGTGATCAACCTTAGATTGTTACTAATCAGTTTTCGAAAGAACTTCACTGTAGTGCAATTTAGCCTAATAATAGGATGTTGATGATTAAACTGAAAATGATAAAGAGTTGCAGTACTTGTAGATTACCTAGTTTGCTGATAATTAGAATAATTTGAAAGTAGGTAAAATAAGTCAGTAGCTAGAGGAGGATATAAAAAAATTAAATGTGTATGCAATTATTTTTTATTACAATGAACTCTCGAAGCATCTAATTCTCTTAATAAAAGCTATAACAGGCATCATGCCTGTAATCCCAGCACTTTGGGAGTATGAAGTAGGAGGATCACTTAAAGCCAGAGGTTTGAGTTATAGTGAGAACTGGGCAACATAGACAGAACTGGTCTCTACTAAAAATAAATAAATAAATAAATAAATAAATAAATAAATAAATATCAGGTGTGGTGTGCACAGGCTTGAATCCAGGAGATAAAAGTTGCTATGGTCTGTGATTGCACCACTGCACTCTGGTCTGGGTGACACAGCAAGACCCTGTCTCAAAATAAATGAAAAAAATAATTTAATAGACCTACCTTTTTGTGAACAGTTAGTCATTGTGAAGTGTTTAATTATATAAAGGTAGTTCTAAATTCTTATTGTTATGATTGTTGATCCCACTCCTAATATCTCAGGTTACACAATTAAGTTTATAGATCTCTTTGTTAATTTTACTTCAGTTTTTCCAAAATTAAATCATTTATGGTAGACCTTCTTGTTGGAGAGTTGTTCAGTACTTATTCAGAAGGAATTCAAACTGAAGACATTTGGTGGAAAAAAAAAATTAATTGAGAAATCTATGAGCCTATTTAAGTGAAACTTCTATTTTTCTAAATTTAATTCTCTGGTCATTGATTTTATCAATGAAATATTAAATATTTCCTAGGATTAAAGGCAAGACAAACAATTTATGCCTTTATGAAAATATTCAAGCACATTTAACAATCAATGGTATAAAATTTGCATTTCTAATCTGTAGCCTTTCATTCTTTTGGCCTCTCCAGTAGAAAAGTATGAATTATGTCACTGACACTCTGAAACTTATCAGAATAGAAAAGGGCAAGACACCTTCCCTATCTAATTAATGATGTGTGTGTTACACTGACATTGAGATGAGGTGTCTCTCAACAAATTCCTTATGTTTTCTCTGCCCATCTGGGAGTTGACTTAGCAGATAGAAACCTGTCACAAAGTGTTAGTAAAAGAGCAACATACAGGAAATTCTGAAAAAGAGAACACTGTTTTATATAAATGCATGAATATTTCATAATGAATATTTTTTTTTCTGTGTTATTGCAAGGCAATTCAATGCTTGAAAAGAATTAGGTACATTCAATAAGAGTCAGGATAGCAAGAAAGTGAAATGCGGTGATTTATTTATCTAGATTAGTCTATGGTATGTATTTCTCAAAGAAGAAACAAAATTTACTATTAAAACACTTATGACATCAAATAGAGTTCTATTAAATGCCTTAAATTATGTCACAAAAATTTTTCCTTATAATTCTGATTATATCTTAAATCATCCTAAACTGTATCATTATCTTTCACAAATGTCTGTAAGGATGTCTTATTAAGAAACACTTGTGAAGTACACAGTCCAGAGACAGAGGCTTGCTAAAAGAGTGAAATCTAATAATAGAACTATAGAAAGCTTTTCCTTCCTCTAACCTTACCACTATATCAATGAAAGCCTACTTACAACAGTTATTTTTACCACATGCATTACATCCAGCTATCAAGAAAGAATATAACACATACCAAAAGGTGAAATAAAAATAAAAACAAAAGCCCCTACAACTTGAAGAAATAGAGCAAGCATCAAAGTAGACATGTCAGGGAGGTTGAAACTATCAGCTCCAAAATTTAAGACAATTGAAACTAATGTTTTAAAGGCTCTAATGAGTGAAGTAGGCAGCATGAAAGATCATTGGGCAATATAAACAGAAAGATATAAACAGAAGATGGGCAATGTAAACAGAGATGGAAATCCTAAGAAAAAACAAAATGAAATGAGGGATATCAAAAACATTGAAATGAAAATGAAGAATTCCTTTGATAAACTTCTTAGTAGACTGGACACAACTGAAGAAAGTATATTTGAGCTTGAGGATATATCAACAGAAATTTCAGAAACTGGAAAGAAAAGACAAAAAAAAAAAAAAAAAAAACTAGAAAAAAATAACTAACAGAATATCCAAAGACTGCCAGAACTACTATAGGTGTAACACAAACATTGAAAATACAAGAAAGAGAAGAAAGAGACTAAAATACAGAAGAAATATTTGAAACAACACTTACTGAGAAATTTTCCAAATTAATGTCAGACACCAAACCACAGATCCAGAAAACTATGAGAAAAAACAAGCGGGATAAATGCAAAAAAAAAAAAAAAAAAATACACCTAAGAATATTATTTTCAAATTACGGAAAATAAAAATAAAAAATAAATACTCTTGAAAGAACCCCAGGGGCAGTACAGAACACACACCTTACCTATAGAGGAACAAAGATAGGACTTGCCCTCAGAAATTATGCGAATTAGAGGAAAATATAATAAAATATTTAAAGTGTTGAGTGAAAAAGAAACAATACCAGTGTAGAATTCTGTGTTGAGTAAAATTATTCTTCACAAGTGAATCTAAAAAATAAGACATTTTAGACAATCAAAAATTGAGGCAATTTGTTGCCAATAGATCCACCTTGAAAGAAATGTTAAAATAATTTCTGCACAGAGAAAAAAACATATAGATTATAAATTCTAATTTACATAAGGAAATGAAGAGCATTGAAGAAGGAATAAGTAAAGTTTAGAATCAATTATTCTTAATCTATCAGATAGTTATTTGCTCAAAATAATAATAGCAACAATGTATTTGATTATGTATGCTAACGTATAAATATATGTGCCTATGTATAAATAGAATGAATGTCAGCAAAGATGCAAGATACAGGAGTAAGAAATTAAAGTTGTTTTCTCATTATATGATACCTCCACAATGTTGAAATAGTATGATGCTATTTGAAAGTGGACGTATATTAATTGTAAATGTATGTTGCAAACTCTAAGAGCAACCACTAAAAATATTTTTTAAAACACACAAAACAATATAGCTAATGTCTTAAAAAAGGAGAGAAAATTGATTCATATATAATGCTCAGTTAAAACCACAAACATCAGAGAAGAGTGGAAGTCAAAGAAAAGAACAAAGAACGAAGACTACAAATGGAAAACAGTAAAAGAAAGGAAATATGAATCTAATTATATCACTAATCATGTTGAACATCAATGATCTAAGTACCCCAACTATTAGATAGAGATTGTCAGAGTGGATCAAAAATAATACTCAGCTATATGTTGTCTAAAATAAGCCAATTTTAAATATATAGACACATATAGATTAATAGTGCACATTTGGAGAAAATATATGATGCTAACAATTGCAAGACAGTAGGGGTGGCTGCATTAATTTCACGCAGAGCAGACTTCAAGCAAGAAAAGTTATCAGAGATAAAGAAGGGCATTATATAATAATAAAGGAGTCAATTTCTAAAGAAGATATGACAATCCCTTACATATATGTGAATAACAATAGAGCTTCAAAGTGTGTGATTCAAAAACTAATAAAAATGCAAGGACAAATGGATGAATGCAGTAACATATTTGGACACCTCACCACCCTTCTTTTAGAAGTGGATGTATCAAGCAGGCGAAAAATCAGTAAGAACATATGTTAATTCGACAACACCATCAATCTGCTGATATTCATACTGATTATTTCAATAAATATGTTAGACTACTTTATCCAACAACAGAAGAATATACATTCTTCTCAAGGTCTCATTGGCTCTTCAACAAGATAAACCACATTTTGGGCCATAAGACAGACATTAAACATTAAAAACAATAAATCATATAATATCTGCCCTCACAACAAAATAAAATTAAACTAGAAATTCATTATGAAAAGATAATTGGAAAATGCCAAAATACATTGAGATTAAACAGGACAATTCTAAATAAAGCATTAAAGAAAAAATTCTCAAGAGAATATTTAAAAATTTTTAAAATAAAAATAAAAGCACAAATTGTAAATTTTCTGGGATGCAGTGAAACCATATTGAGAAGAACATTTATAGCATTGGATACATATATTAGAAAATATGAAAGATCTAAAATCAATTGCTGAAGCTTCCAACTTAAAAACAAAATAGAAAAAAAGCAAATTCAATCCAAAATATGTAGAAAATAAATAAACAATAAGAATCAGAGCAGAAACTGAAACTGAAATTTAAAATGAGAAATCAGTAGAGAAAATCAATGAAATCACAAGCTGCTACTCAGAAAGGATTTATAAAATTGATTAACATCAAGCTAAGTTAACTACAAAAAAATATGAATTACTAATATTGAATATGAAAGATGGGACATTACAACAGATGGTATGAACAATAAAAGGATAATAAAATAGCATTCTATGAGTCATTCTATGTCCACAAATCTGATAACAGATAAAATAAATCAATTCTTTGAAAGACACAATGTACCAGAATTAACACAAGAAGAAATAGACAATCTAAGCAAGTCTGTAAGTATTAAATAAATTAAATAAATAATTGATAACCTTCCAAAACAGAAAGTACAAAGCCTAGACAGGACAACTGGTGAATTCTTTAACAAACATTTAAGGAATAACTTATTCAAATTCTCTATAATCTCTTTTAGAGAATAGAAACAGAGTGAATATTTTCTAACTCATTCTAGGAGGCCAGCATCACCCTAATACCAAAGCCAGACTAAACAATTTCAAGTAAGGAAACTACAGACCAATATCTCTCAAAAACATAGATATAGAAATTCTAAACAACATATTAGCATATTAAATACAACAATTTCTAAAAAATTATGCACCCCCAACCAAGTAGGATTTTTATATATTATTTTAAATATTTGTGACTACATAGTAGCTTGTATATTTACAGGTTACATGAGATATTTGGATACACACATGAAATGCACAGCAATCACATGAGGTTGAACAGAACATCCATCACATCAAGCATTTACCCTTTGTGTTATAAATGATTCAATTATACTTTTCAAATTATTTCAAAATGTCCAATTAAATTATGTTTTACTATAGCCACTGTTTTTTGTTTGTTTGTTTTTGTTTTGTTTTGTTTTTGCTAGTAAATACTAGGTCTTAGTTATTTTAACCATTTCCCCTTACATTCCACTCTCTGGCTATCCTTACCAGCCTCTGGTAACCAACCTTCTACTCTCTACTTCCGTGAGTTTAATTGTTTTTATGTTCAGCAACCAGAGAAACGTGAGAAAATGTGTTGTTTGTCTTTCTGTGCCTGGCTTACTTTACTTAACACAAAGACCTGCAGTTACATCCACATTGCTGCAAATGACATGATCTCATTCATTTTTATGGCCAAACAGTACTCCATTGTGTATATGTGGCACATTTTCTTTATCCATTTATCTATTGATGGACAGGTAGACTGCTTCTAAATCTTGGCTTGAGAATAGTGCTGCAGTAAACATGACCGTGCTGATATCCCCTCATTATACTTTCTTGTTTTGGGGTATATACCTGTAAGTGGGATTGCTGGATCATATGGTATCTCTATTTTTAGTTTGCAACGAATCTCCAAACTGTGCTTCATAGTGGTTGTACTAACTCACATTCCCACCAACAGCAAACAGGTGTTCTTTTTTCTCCACATTTTTGCCAGCATTGGTTATTGCCTGTCTTTTGGAGAAAAGCCACTTTAACTGTGATGAGATGGTGTCTCGTAGTTTTGACTTGCATTTCTCTGATGATCAAAGATATTGAGCACCTTGTCATGTTCCTGTTGCCATTTGTATGTCTTCTTTCGAGACATGTATTCAGATTCTCTGGCCATTTTAAATCACATTATTAGATTGTTTTCCTCTATTTTTGTTTGACTTTCTTATATATTCTGGTTATCATTTCCTTGTCAGATGGGTAGTATGCAAATATTTTCTTCCATTCGGTAGGTTATCTCTTCATATTGCTGATTGGTTCCTTTGCTGTTCAGAAGCTTCTTAACTTGAGGCCAGGCAAAGTGGGTCATGCTTGGAATTTCAGCACTTTGAGAGGCTGAGGCAGGTGGATCACTTGATTTCAAGACAAACCTGGCCAACATGGTGAAACTCGGTTGCTACTAAAAATACAAGAAAATTACCTGGGCATGGGGGCACACGCCTGTAATCCCAACTACTTAGGAGGCTGAGGCATGAGAATTGCTTGAACCGGGGAGGCACAGGTTGCGGTAAGCTGAAGTCATGCCACTGCACTCCAGCCTGGGCAACAAAGCCAAATTCTGTCATTTAAAAAAAAAAAAAAAAAAAGGCTTCTTAATGTCTTAATTTGATTTGGTTGCCTGCGCCTGTAAGGTACTGCTCAAGAAGTCTTTGCCAACTCCAATGTACTGGAGAGTTTTTCCAGCGTTTTCCTTATTGGTTCATAGTTTGAGGTCTTATATTTAAGTTTAATCCACTTGGATTTGATTTTAGTATACGGCAAGAGATAGAGGTCTAGTTTTATTCTTATGCATATAGATATACAGTTTTCCCATCACCATTTATTGGAGAGACTGTCCTTTCTCCAGTGTATGTTCTTGGAACCTTTGTCAAAAATGAGATCATTGTAGATGTATGGATTTATTCCTGGGTCGTTAGTTCTCTTCTGCTGGTCTGTGTGTCTGTTTTTATGCCCATACCATGTCATTTTGGTTACTATAGCTCTGGAGTATAATTTAATATGAGGTATTGTTTTACCTCCAGTTTTGCTGAAGATAGCTTTGGCTATTCTGGGACTTTTGTGGATCCATATAAATTTTAGGATTGCTCCTATTTCTGTGAAGAATGTCATTGGTCTTTTGAAAAGGATTGCATTAAATTTGTAGATTGCTTTGGGTAGTAGGAACATTTTAACAATATTGATTCTTTAAATCCATGAACATGGAATATCTTTCCATTTATTTTCTGTACTCTTCATCATTTTAAATTATCTTTTCACGGGCCAGTGTCACCTGAGTTTATTCCAAATTGCTTTCTGCTATGACAGGGCAGCATTGAGTTCAATGCAATGTCTCACAATTGCCTCACTCTCCTTTTCCAAAGCACTCAGAATCTCTCTCTGCACTGTGCCCCTACTGCCAGAGGATGGGGGAGGGATGGCATTGGAAATTCAAGAATGTTTTTTATTTACCTCTTCAATGGCTCTTTTAGTGATATGAAGTTGAAACCTGGTACGGTGAGTGCTCACCTATTTTTTATTTTACAAAGGTGGTTTTTTCGTGTAAACAATTACTAAATTGGTATTCTTTCAGCGGGATGATTGGTGGAGACTTCTAGTCTGCCATTTTGCTCTGTCTCCAAGAATCCCCAGTAGGATTTATCTCAGGTATGCAAGGCTGGTTCAGCCTTTGAATATCACCTAATGGAACCCATCATACCAACTGTCTAAAACATAAAATTTACATGATAATAAGAAGAGATACAGAAAAAGATTAGCAACATTTAATACTCATTCATGACTAACAACTCTCAGAGAATTACAAAGAGTGGAGAACTTCCTCAATTTGATAGAGAATATCTACAAAATCATACAGCTGACATCATACTTAATGATGAAAAACTGAAGCCTTTCTCACTGAGATCAGAAGTAGGGCAACAATGTATCCTGTCACTGCTCCTTTTCAATATGATATTGGATATGATATTGGAAATAGTAACTAATACAATTACACCAGAAAAGATATAAATATTTGGAATAAATTAATAATATTATATTTGTTCACAGAAGACATGATTGCATAGGTACAAAATCTGAAAGAATTGACAAAAAAGAAACTATCAGAACTAAGAAGCAATTATAGCAATATTGTATGATACAGGGTTGCTTTCCTATATGCCAACAAGGAGCAAGTGGAATGTGAGATTAAAAACACAATACCATTCACATTAGCAACCAAAAAAATAAGATATAAGGTATAAGTCTAACAAGATAGATACAAGAACCATATGAGGAAAATGAAAGCACTCTCATGAGAAAATCAAAGAAAAAGTAATAAGTGGGGATATAGTTTATGTTCTTGAACTCCAATCAGAATCTCAGAAAGTCACTTACTGAATATGGACAAACTGATTCTAAAGTTTGTAAGAGAAGACAAAAAGACTCAGGTTGTCCAAAACAATATTGAAGTACAAAAAAAAAAAAAAAAAAAAAAGATGTAGAACTGACACTACCCAATTTCAAGGCTTAATATAAAGCTATGTTAATTAAGCCAGTGTGGTATGGGTGAAATAATAGACAAATAGATCAGTGGTACATAGCATAGAGCCCAGAAATAGACCTATATAAACACAGTCATCTCAGCTTTGACAAAAGACCAAAGGCAAAACAGTATCAGAGGTCGCATTTTCAACAAACGGTGCTGGAATGACTAAATATCTACATGCAAAAGGAATAAATGTAGACACAAACCTCATACCCTTCCCAAAAATTTACTTAGAATAAATTATAAAGTTAAATGTACAATACAATGCTGTGAAACTTGTAGAGTATATGACATCGGAGAAAATCTAAAACTAATCATATTTTTGTCATAAGACTATACAATCTAGCTTTTTGGTATTAAATGAAAGGAGTTCAAAACATGTCTACAAAAAAACTTGCAACCAGTATTTATAGTAGCTTTATTTATAATTGCCAAAACATGGAAATAACCAAAATGTCCTTCAATAGGTGAATGGATAAATAAACTGTGATACATCCAGGTAATGGAATAGTAGAAACATAATTACACACATTACTATGTGAATAAAAGGCTACATACTGTATGATTCCAAACATATGATATTTTAGAAAAGGAAAAACTATGGATACAGTAAAAAGATCAGTGGTTACCAGGGCACTAGGGGTGGGGATGAATAGGTAGAACATTGAAGATATTTTATGCAGTAAAGATGCTCTGTATGACCCTATAGTCATGGATATATATCTTTATATATTTGTTCAAATTCATAGCATGCACAACACCAACAGTGAAACCTAATGTAAACTACACGGACTTTGAGTGATTAGGATGTTTCAATGTAAGCTCAACAATTGTAACAAATATACCATTCCCGTGGGGGATGTTAATAATGCGGGAGGTTATACCTGTGTGAATATATGGGTTATCTCTATACCTTCCTTTCAATTTTATTGTGAATCTAAAACTGTTCTAGAAATATAAAGTATTTAAGAAATACTAGCTTTTTTCCGGCATATTCATAGATAAATCTGTACATGTTTCCAACTTCCTAAAATCTATCGTACTATCGCAGTAAATTTTGGCCCATTTAAATTCTTTATGATAATGTTTTGTTCTTTACCTGTTACAAAAGAGGAACCACATATTTTATATGATTTAATTTGTTTGATATCACTTGTAAAACACTCAAAAGTAATTTAGTAGAAATAAATTTTTGCTTTGGCTTAACAGAGTATATTGACACTATAATTTCTAAATTCTTCTGAGTTCTGGAATATGATCTATAGGCTACTTCACATACATCCTCAATCCCATGCATTGATGTCTTCCAAAAATAAACTAACAGTTAATGTCATGATCTCTATAAGAACTATTGTATTCTGTCTGTATATAATTTTATAAACTGCTTACCTTATATATAAAAATTCAATATTTTGGCCGGGCGCGGTGGCTCAAGCCTGTAATCCCAGCACTTTGGGAGGCCGAGACGGGCGGATCACGAGGTCAGGAGATCGAGACCATCCTGGCTAACACCGTGAAATCCCGTCTCTACTAAAA